>NC_041017.1:28178280-28255700 GCF_004193775.1 Glycine soja | reverse complement strand
ATTCACCAACCGTCTCTATCTCTTGCATATGCATCTAACACCGGTTCTTAAATTCTAAATACATGATGGAATCCTCGAAAATAGTTTCTTCCGTTATTCTTGAGTAATTTATTTATAATAATTTTGTTAATTTATAACTATTAATAAAGATAATTATCTCTTTTGATATATATATTTTTTATTTTTAAATTATCTTTTAATATATATAATTTTGTTAATTTATAACTATTAATAAAGACAATTATCTCTTTTGATATATATTTTTTATAAACCTTCGAAATGTAACTTGCTATCGTTTTTCTTAAAAAATTATTATAATTACTATTTTATTTAATTACTTTTTTTTAAATAATGATAGAGATATCAAGTGTCTCTGTTTTTAACTTGTATTAAATAAAGACAAGTATTATTATTATTGTTTCCAAAATAAACAAAAAAAAAAGCTTTTCATACATAACCTACTTCTTGTAAAACCAATCACGTTTATAGTTGACTTTGCCTACTGTGCGAAATAAGTCTAATTTTTCCACCTGAAATTCGTCAAATTTAATTCATAAATAAAATCCAGGTTTTATAGTTGACTTTGCCTAAAGTGTGAATAAAATCTTTAATTTTCTTTAGGTAAAATTATATTTTTGGTAGTTTTAGTTATCTTTAATTTTGATTTTAATCCTCTTTTAAATTTATTCACAAATTTAATCCTTCAATTATATCCAATCCCATAAAGATGGTCCTCAAGACATTGATGGTTACAAAAAAATATTAACGGTTATGTGTTAAGTTTTGATTAGACGATGACCATCACATGTAATATTTTGATTGGACGATAATAACAATAATATATTTTCATTGTTCATGAAGTCAACATCTAATCAAAATGTGACACGTAACAGTTATTGTTTAATCAGAACGTAACGCACTAACACCTGACGGTTATCATCTAACGTAACATGTGATAGTCAATATTTTAATGTAATAATCAACGTATAAATCTGAACTTTTAAATTATATTTTCGAGATTGAATATAATTAAAAAATTAATTTTATAAATAAATTTAAAATAATTAGAAGACAAAAAAAAAGTAATTTTACCTTTTGTTTACCAGGAGGCAACAAACACACAACGCAGTGACAAAATAAATAGTACCGCTGGGCAGAAATTTATTCGGTGGGACAGATTGGTGCTGACCTATTGCACATAAAGTTGGTTGGCATTAAATTATTGATAAGACTAACACGTCGTTTGAGAAGAAATAAGGAGCAGTCAAACACGAGGAACTAAGAAAAAGGGAAATTTGAGGTTGAAAAAAAAAAGAGAAAGATGATCCGATATTGGTTTGTTTCCCTACAAGTATGCAAAGAGAAAGAGTACAAAGTTGGTCACTTTCAAAACTATCACAAAGAGTTAAGGACGTGTTGCTATGTGTCTCTGTAATAACAGTAATGCTATTCCTTTTATTATATTTTTAATATATAAAATAATAAATAATAGTATATTATTAAGATTTGTTAATGTATATTAAAGAAATTTTTTAAGCAAATCGTATACTTTAAACATTTTATGCAATAAAAAATTCATATATTTTGATCTTAAATCTAATTTTCCTATATTTAATCGGATCATCTCCAAAATATTTTTTATTTAATGAACATTTTATTTCCAATAATTTCTTTTATATTTGATATCAAATTTAAATGAAGAATAATTTAAGGAAACTTATTTTCTAAGTGGAACAAAATTAAATTATTTTAACTAATTTTTTAATTAATACTCCTTTCATCACTTTTTATAAGATTCTTTCAACTTATTTATATCCTTTAAAAAATTAATAAATTTAGTTAATATTATTAAATTTGTCAATAATTTATAATATTCTTTCAAAATTAACTTAATATTTTTGAAATTAATCATATCTCTCTTTCTACTTAAGTGTTCCTTACCTAATTGCTATTCATTTTCTCTCATCCAAACAAGAGAGAATACAAAAGATCCAATATAAAACTAAATTATTTGAAATTTTCAATTTCTAGGAATTAATTGGTAAAAAGCTTATCTTGCAAATGATGATTGTACCCTTACCTTGTGTTTGGATTAGAAATTTCAAAATTTCAGGGAATTTGAAATGCCTAAAATTTAAATTGTTTTGATTTTAATTTCTTTCATTTTTCAAATGCTTTGTTTGGATAAATCAATTCAAATTTCATCAATTTTAAATTCTTTGTTTGGATAAGGCAATTCAATTTTCTCCATATGCAAATTTTCAATTTTATATTTTAAATAGATGAAATTTTAATATTAAACTTTATAGAAAACAAACACAATCTAATTTTGAAATATTAATTAAAAAATATTTTTCAATTTTTAATAATTTAAAAATACAAAATATTGATAATTTTAACTAGGGTTATTTTGTCTTACCACAACCACTAATATTTTAAAACCAACATCAACAAAGACTATTTTTTGGTCGACATCAAATAGAGTTTTTTTGTCAAAGTATGCCGAAAATATTTGTCAACTGACGTCAGCCGAGACTATTTTTCAACTAACATTGGTTGAGTCTATTTTTCAGCCGATGTTGGCTAGGTTTTCTTACCAACGTCGGCTTGGGTTTGTTTAACTGACACCGATTAGGGTCTTTTCGAACGACATTGACCAAGGTTGTTTTTAGCCAACGTCGACCTAAAAAATCCTAGCAGGCGTTGACAAAAAAATTTACCCAATATCGACTAAAAAATAGCTTGGTTGATGCCGGCCAATAGAACCTACCCGATGTCAGCCGAAAAACATCATTGGTCAACATTGATTGAAAAATCCCTAGTCGAAGTTGACTAAAAAATAGTCTTGACCAATGTTGGACAAAAAACCTACCCAACATCGTCTATAAAATAGCCTTGGCCGATGTTGGCTAAAAAATAGCTCTGACTGATGTCGACTGAAAAAACTCTTGTGGATGTCGACTGTAAAAACCTTGTCGATGTCGACTAAAATTAGTCATGTCCGATGTCGATCAAAAATATCTAGCTGGTGTTAGCAGAAAACATCCTAGTCAACATCAACCAAAAAACCTAGCTAATATGATTAGGAAATAGCTTTGGCGGATGTCAGCCAGAAAATCCTAGTCGATCTCGGCAAAAAAAATCCTAAATAATGTTGGCTAAAAAAATCTAGTTGACATCAACCAAACCACCCTAGCTAACACCGGCTGAAAAACAATCATGGCTGATATTGGTTAAAAAATAGTTTTGACTGATGTTGGCTAGAAAAACCTAGCTGACGTCGATTGAAAAATTAGTCATGACTGATGTCAGTAGAAAAATTCTAGTCAACGTCGACCAAAAAAATCATTGGTCAACATCTACTGGAAAAAAAAATTCTTAACTGACGTTAGCAAAAAATTCTCATGACTAACGTTAGCAAGAAAACAACCATAACCAACATCATCTAAAAAAATATTAGCTGATATCGGTAAAAAAATAGCTTTGGTTGGCATCATACAAAAAAGTTTTGACCGAAAAAATCTCAGCCAACATCAGTGAAAAATAACTTATGTCGATGTCGGTCTTAAAAACTTTGATCACCCATAATTGCGAGTGTTGACCGAGAATGAATCGCGAGCAAGAACATCGTGAGTTAGATTGAGCATCTCCGAAAAAAAAATTCAAATTCTATAATTTTTAGAGAATTTGAATCACACTGTTTTAGTTAATCAAAATTATTAATAAAAATATCAAAAATTAAATCTCCTTTCAAATATTCTATCCAAATAAAACTATTTTATCATGAATTATTTTAAATTTCTTAAAAAAATAAATTCTCCTAAATTGTTAACGCATCCGTTAATTTTATTCTTATAAAATTCATTCAAAAGAACGATCTTGTAAAGAGAGAGTATGAAATAATTTTTTTTTATAATCGAGATGAGAGAAAATGTTTTCAAAATAAATATAAACGTGTACACATAGACCAATTATAAAAAATATTTTGATGCCTGGTATGTAATTTTGAGTTGTTTAAAATTAAAAAGAATTGTTTGGATAAACAACAATTGTTTATGAGTTGCATAACTTTGTATTAAACATTGAAGAGAGATAAAATATTTATGAGTAAAAAAACTTATTATTATCATTTCTCGTTGACGAAAAAATTAATTAAATTGATTAAGATTGATTTGACATAAATTTAGTTGTTTATATGAAAATCATTGAAGATAATTATAACAAAATAATAAGAAATTTTCTTTATCATCATTCACCTTTCTAGTGAAATTGTGAAAGTGAAACTAACCAGTAGGTTCTTGGCCTACCTATAGTCCAATTTTTTCAACTTAAATTTGTCAAACTTATAAATCGACTTATAATAGTTTGCTTTGGTATTGTTTGGTTTAATTATATTTGGATGTATTTGAGATAAAAAAAATTTAAAAATTGTTGTGAGTCTCACACCTTTATATTCTAATTTAATTTAAATATTTCATCTATTTTTACTTCAATTCACTTTCATATCACTTTTATTCTTTTAAACCAAACAAATCCTTGTTCTCCCGTAGGAGTGGGCATGCACAAGTTCTACGTACCGGAGATAGCATTTGCTATGTACGTCATATTTAGCCGACTAAAGATGAAGATTTTTGTATGGAGTGGAGTAAAATAAGAAAAATCTAACATGGTAGAAAGTTTCGAACAAGAAAACATGCAAATTGTAGAGCACGCTGGTGATTTAACAACATAAAAGAATAGATCTTAAAACTAAACTACTGGACTGCATATTTTTGTGTTACGCAACCGTACAGTTGGGCGTCCACGGTCTTTGCAACTAGATTATTAACATTGTTGGGATATATATAGTTATATTCAGACAAATAATTAATTCTCAAAGCTAAAATGAATATAAAATTAGTATTACTTATTATTATTATATTTTATTGCTAATATTCTGTATTTTATTATTATTATTTCTTTCTCTTCAATTTAATAGTAAATATGCAACATAATTAAATATTGCAATATAGTAAAATTTAATATTATATCTTGAGCTTTTAAATTTCTAGATAAAAAATAATATTTTTTTAAAAAAATTGACATTCAAAAATGATATCGATTTTAACTATGACACATTCCTTTAACTATTTGGATATCAATTTAGATACAGAGCAATTTGTTCAAGATTAAAAAAAAGTGATTTTGGTATAAAATAATTTAGTGACTACTTTTCAGAAGTTTTTATTTAAAAAAAAAGAAGTGAATTCATGTTTGTTTACAATAAGAAAAATCATTTCAAAAAAATAATAATTAATTGTGATTCTTGTCATGGTTATCAAACTCTTGGATTAACTCACTAACTCTTACGAGTTTATGAGTCTACTTGTCTTCTCCAAGTTAACTCTTTTTTTAGTAGACTCTAGGCAAACTCTATAAACTCTAAGTAAACTCGATAGACTCTCGAGTTTATCATTAAGTCAACGAGTTAATAATTTTTTTAGTAGACTCTAGGCAAACTCTATAAACTCTAAGTAAACTCGATAGACTCTCGAGTTTATCAACGAGTCAACGAGTTAGCAAGTCAAAAAAATTAGACCAAAATATAAGTCATTTTTTTATTGTTTTCTCTTTGTATAACATTCAACATACTTTTCATTTAGTGTGTTATTCTCAAATACAAAATTTTACCTTTAATAATATCAAACATTTGTTCTCTAATAACATCAAATCCTCGATGAGAATGATCTACCACTACTATAACCTCTACAAATTATTATCTAGTAGTGATACATTATTACTAGACTTGTTTAATTAAATATTCTGAACTTTATGATTTATTATTTTGTTTTATTATGTTTTATTATATCGTTGAAATGTTTAATTAATATGTTATTTATAAATATTTTATTATTATTATTATATGAAGTAAACTCTAACAAATTTACGAGTTAAGTCACGAGTCGAGTTTATAAAATTCTCAGCGTAAACTCAGAAGGTTGATAACTTTGATTCTTGTTATGTTAAGAAGCCGTAACAAGTACATAAAAAAATTAAAAAAAGTGATTATCTTTTATGAAGAAGTAATTGTGTGGTGAAAAGGCTTAAATAAACGGCTTCATAGTTTTTAAAATACATTATTATGAAAGTTAATAATCGTATTGTGATAATTCATTATTTAATATTCCACGATTGTTTCGAGAAGTAAATTTGATTACACTTTTAGTGCAATTTAGTTAAATTCTAAAAAAACAATATAAATAATTAATATCATAAAATATAAAACATAATTTTGTTTATTTAATGACTTGTAGGGAGAAAAAAAAAGAGACGAATTGAATAAAGTTAGGTACCAACGTGAAAGGAACATGTATGTAGAGTTGAGAGGAATGCTTGGGAACACGTGGTTAGTAAGTAGGAGCTCCTACCCTCCATGCCACGCTATAAAACACCAACCAATCTTGCATTCTCTTACCATCCTTCAAACTTCAAAAAATCAAACATTGCATGCTACTGTTTAATTCCACTACACACACGCACATTCTCCTCAATCCCCACACCGTAAGCAAGTTAACCCAAAGACAAGAATGGCACCAACGGCCAAGACTGATCTGGCTTACCTGGCTCAGGAGAAGACCCTGGAATTGAGCTTCGTTCGGGATGAAGACGAGCGTCCAAAGGTTGCGTACAATGAATTCAGCAATGAGGTCCCGGTGATTTCTCTGGCCGGAATCCACGAGGTGGGTGGTCGTAGAGAAGAGATTTGCAAGAAGATTGTGGAGGCTTGCAAGAATTGGGGTATCTTCCAAGTTGTTGATCACGGTGTGGATCAACAACTCATGGCCGAGATGACCCGTCTTGCCAAAGAGTTCTTTATCTTGCCACTGGACGAAAAGGTTCGCTTTGATATGTCCGGTGGCAAAAGGGGAGGATTCAACGTCTCTAGTCATCTCCGAGTAAATATTTTTCATCACATGTTTATTTTTCTTTGCAAAATTTCACATATTTTTGAGCAGTTTTCAATTTTTATGTTGAATCGATTTGGATTTATCATTCAAGTAATTAACTCCGTGGATGATTTGTGGGACATGACAGGGTGAGTCCGTGCAGGACTGGAGAGAGATAGTGATATACTTTTCCTACCCAATGAGAGAGAGAGACTATACAAGGTGGCCAGACACTCCAAAAGGGTGGAGATCAGTGACCGAATCATACAGCGAGAAGCTAATGGCTCTAGCTTGCAATCTCTTGGAGGTGTTGTCAGAGGCAATGGGGTTGGAGAAAGAGGCTTTAACCAAAGCATGTGTTGACATGGACCAGAAGATTGTGGTGAATTACTACCCTAAGTGCCCACAACCTGACCTCACTCTTGGCCTCAAGCGCCACACTGATCCTGGCACCATCACATTGCTGCTTCAGGACCAAGTGGGTGGACTCCAAGCCACCAGGGACAATGGGAAAACGTGGATCACCGTTCAGCCTGTGGAGGGTGCCTTCGTTGTCAATCTTGGAGACCATTGTCATGTGAGTATACTATGCAATGATTATATGGGCTTTGGTTCCCAAAATAGTTATCCAAAACTAGAAGTAATTTAGATAGCCAAAGGGTGTAAATTATACAAGATTAATGACTATTATTGACAACGAAAACCAACTGGCTAAAATCAATGCGTTTTCACATTAAATCAACACGTTGTCAATTACTTCTCTCTTTCTCTCTTTCATTTAATCATAGGATTATACTGTTATTCGTCTTTAAAACATGTAAGATACGTTTTAAACAGTAAAAAAATATATTATGTATTATAGGAATAAAAAATAAAAAAAATTACAAAGAATAAAAATATATTTAAGTCTCAAATAGAATCTATTTACATAATAAAATAATATTAAATTGAATTAATAATTGAATTAAATAATATTATTTAATACTTTTCAAAGAAATATATAATAAATATGAAATTAACAGGTGATATTATATTATAGGATCAAATTCTCTTTTATATATATATATATATATATATATATATATATATTAGATTATTCATGATCTTTGGTTTTAAAAATCTTATTTTATAATATTAAATTGAATTTTTAAGTGTTGATGTATATAACAATAATTTTTAAAATTTATAATTAAGGAATTAATTTAGTCGTTAATTTTTTTTAAAAGAGTAACTAGATATAAGATATATGTTTAAAGTGATAAATTAGAATGCACAAAAACTGTGCTAAAATTAGATGATTTTTCTTAATATAGTTATATTTCAATATTTTTAATTTGAATTAAAGATTAAAGTTATCAGTATTTATAAATTTAACCGGGAGTCATTTTATTATATATGCATGTGAACAGCTTAATCAAAATCCTTACATTATTTTTATATTAATTTCATTTACATATTTTTATTACAAACTATTTAAGAAGAAAACAAATAGTAACTATGTAGTATCAGCTAATGATATGCTTTTATTAGTTAATTAAAATAAAAATATTGAGATGTGAAGGAAGTTCAAGAAGCTTTTAGAAAGACTAGCTTAATTAGTGATTGATTAATTTTATTTTATTTTTATCAAGCAAGGGCTTTTGACCGTGTACTTTGTTTTCCATAATAATTTATTCAAATTTTGGGTGTGGGTGCATGCATGCAGTATCTGAGCAATGGAAGGTTCAAGAGTGCTGATCACCAAGCGGTGGTGAACTCAAACCATAGCCGTTTGTCCATAGCCACGTTTCAAAACCCTGCACTAAATGCAACTGTGTACCCTCTCAAGGTTAGAGAGGGAGAGAAGCCTGTGATGGAGGAACCAATCACTTTTGCTGAAATGTACAGGAGGAAGATGAGCAAGGACCTTGAGATTGCTGGGATGAAGAAGCTGGCTAAGAAAAAGGACTTTGAGAATGAAAAGCATTTCCAAGAACTTGAGAAGGCAAAAGTTGAGGCCAAGCCTTTGAAGGAGATTCTTGCTTAATAATATCAGTATTGCTCCCTTGGTGTTTTTAGTATTTTTGAAGGGCCACGAATTAATAATAATCTTACTCTGTGGGGATATCATGTGTTGTGTTCATGCCTATGTCTTAGGATTCAACCTGATCTATGTATACCTTATATTTGCCTCTATATACATATAAATGAAAATAAGTGGGACTGGCTTATTGGCTGCATGCATGGTCCTACCATTACGGTCAAAAGTGCTTACGTTTAAAGGATTTCAAAAAATACGATTTCTTATATTTGCACCTAACTTTTGTGATAAACGACATTGTTAGTTAAATTTTCTTTAGCATCTATTTTCAATTTTTATTTTACCTATTTCCCTTCTTCTTTTTTCACCTATTCATTCTCTTTTCTTCCTCCCAAACAAACCAGACCATTATTATTTATTGAAATCTATGTGTCTCATATATATATATATATATATATATATATAGTCTGAAAATATCATTATTAATGTTTGTGTATACGTACTACTTTACCTACTATTCTGTAAGTTATATTTTATGATTTTAATATTATTTTTAAATGTACTAATTCTAAGTTAACATTAAATTTGACTTAAATGTACTTAAAATAATTTCTATGCCTCTATATATATATAGGAAAATGATATTTGGTACGAAAACTATATTTTGTCAAATACGCACACGAAGCAGTGTATTCTGTTAGAAGATATTTGATATATTTTTTAGACTTTTAATTAATATTTATTTTTAAAAATGCTTTTCTGTGTTTCTTCCTAGCTAGTTGCATTTCGTGAGCATTGCTGATATATATATATATATATATATATATATATATATATATATATATATATATATATATATATATATATATATATATATGGGAGTGCATTCACACCCAACACCAAAATATTTAAACAAAAATATCACTCATGTCTTTTGTTTTTGTTTATTTATTATAAGAGTATTTTAATTAATTAATATTTATTGAAAAATAAATCATTTTTTTCTCTTATCACAACTTAATATTACTCATTTTTTCTCATTTCAGATTTATTTTTTACACTAATTTCTCTTATCGCGGTCGGGTAACAACCAATTATCATATCCCAACAAAAATTGTCATAAAAAGTGGAGAGAGAATTTTTTTTTTTAAATTAAGTATTAAACTCCTATAATGTCCTTAAAATAATTTTTATATTGTTTTTAAATGTACTGATTTCAAGTTAATATTAACTTTGAGTTAAATGTTTACTTATTTTACTTAAAATAATTTCTATGCCTATTAGGTCATGGCTTAAAAGGTCTGGGATATCACTACAGTTCAGTCAGGGAATCAATATTATTGTAACTAGAAATAGTCTCACTTAAACAAGAAATATAACGAAAAGAAAATATTATCATCTGCATGGAGACATTCACCATTTGGTAAATTAGTACCATGCTTTTTTTTTAAAAAAAAAAAAATACAGTACCATGATCTTTAAAACAGTTTTATTTGATATTTGATTATTCTGGCAGATGCCAATTACTAGTTTTTCAAACTCGCCAGTAAACTTATGATGTAGTTATTCCATCCCATTATAATTGTTGTATAAATTATTTTAAAATTATTATTATTTTAGTTTTTTAATAGAATATTAATTATTATTTTTTATTGATATCTCTTATAATGATAAACTATTAAATTTATAAATGAATTAATGATTGTATAATATTAATTTTATAAAATTATTATTTTTCATTTATTTATTATTATTATTTGTGTAAAATGATTTAGGACGATAATTATTTTTAATGGAAAGAGAGAGACCAATTCATTTTTAGTGTAAAAATGCACTATGAATTTTATTACTAATGAAAATGTTAATTTAAAAAATATGTAATTCTTAGAAAAATATAAGGGAAATTATACATGTCTAT
Organism: Glycine soja; assembly: GCF_004193775.1. Classification (NCBI taxonomy): domain Eukaryota; kingdom Viridiplantae; phylum Streptophyta; class Magnoliopsida; order Fabales; family Fabaceae; genus Glycine; species Glycine soja. The sequence continues at coordinate 28,244,836 of NC_041017.1, read as the reverse complement.
ATTAGTCTAATCTTAACTGTTCACTATACCTAGCTCTCCCATCGTGTTTTAAGAACAACTTTAGTGTCAGATCTTGAACAAGGATTCTAAACATAAGATTTGATCTTCACTATATCTCCCAATAAAGAAGTTGGACAAATCTTGAGCATGGAGAATGAATTTTTACACAAGAACCCTTAAGATCCGCATAATCTTTAAAAAAACAATTTTTTTTTACTCTCTCCCTAACAGCAACATCAAAACATGCAAGAGAGACTAACAGTAGAGGATATGAAATGATGAAGAAGAAGAAACCAGTAACAACAAAACATAAAAACAAAATACACATACTAGTGTAGGGGCAGGAGGTCGTGGTGAAGAGGGAGGGGGAAGGAGGTCAATGTCGTGGCTAAGGGGAAGGAAGAAGAAACAGGCCATAGTGGTGGGAAAGGAGGCCACAGTGAAGGAAGAAGAAAGAAGCAAATGAGAAGAGAGGGAAGAGGAAAAAGAAAAGAAGATGCAACATGAAAGGAAAGGAAGAGGAGAAAAAATTATTTATTTTTTTAATAAATATTTAATTTAATAAATTATTTAAGATTTAAAGATGAAATCTACCGATAAAGAAAAGAAAAAAATGACAAAAATCTTCAATCCTACGTGATAATATAAGATTAAAAAAAAGTCTAAGATCTTGTTAGAGATTTATCAGGAAAGCTCTAATTAATGCAATGCAGCTCTCAAATCCTAGAAGAGAAAGGACAAGAAGCTATATTTGAATTGACACGTATGAAAAGACCAAAACCAACATTCGTTTGTCGAGCTTGATTTGATGTTTTCTTGAATTTCTTCATCTTTTTATCGTTACTATTCTGCCGCACTTGAATCTGGGCAAAAGTACCAGTTTAGGCTCCTTGTGCAAACAATTTACCAATAGGGGTCTATTTTCAAACATTTTTTCGAGGGGGTCTGTTTTTATTTGCATTGTGCTAAAGGCAGGGACACAATACATCAGGGAGCTGACATGTGGCATTGAGTTGTTGCACCAACAGAATTGCGCAATGGGTTGTTCTAATGTAAGTGGCGCAACCACTTTTGGACAGGCTTTTGACAGCGTGTGCAGTGTTGACCAGCTGGAAATGTATTGTGTCATGTCAATTGGAGCAACCCTTTGCTCAAATGCCCTAGGTATAACATATTGTGTCATTACTACCGCACAATACATGCCTATATAAACCCCCCATCCCCCTTCCATCCACACAAACTTTCTGGTACATTGTTTCCGCATCTCTCCAAATTTCTTTCTCTCTATATTACATTGTGACAACTTTGTTGATATTTCTTTTGTGGGATGAAAATCAGTAATATATTTATTAATTTATTTTTATTAATTTATATTTATTAATTTGTATTATTTTTTGATGTTATTATTATTAATGAAAATTGATGACATTATTGTTTTATGTTGTAGGTTTTATTATAAAAATAAATTCTTTGATTATTGTTCTGGTTTATTTGAATGGAAGAATATTTCAAAGTGACGACGACATCACTTTTGAAGGCCCTAAAAAGGCTATTCAAATTAACGTGGTGTAACTTTTGATGGGTTAAAAAAAAGAATTCGTGATAAGGTAAAATTAGATAAAAATGAAATTATATCTACTATGACTTGCCGATTTTTAGTTGCAGGTAAATATATTGCATTGCAAATTTGTGACGATGAAAATGTTGAAACAATGATTGAAAGTTTTCAACAACAACAAGAAATGAGTGTCATTAAATTGTGTGTTGAAGTAGATGTTGTCGGTGCTTTTGCGTTGAATGTGACAAATTCGCTATTATCATGTGGGAATAATGTAGTTGCTAATGAATAAAAAGTTCTAAGATTTGCAACAAATTTAGATGAAGATTCTGACGATGATGATTATATGATATCTAATTCATATGTTGAGGACTCGTTGGATGTGGAGGAAGATATCGATGATATATGTAACACAGAGATGAAGAAGCTACCCGCATGATCCAACCCCTTACGATCATGCAACCAAGAGAAGGTAGATTTAAAGGATTGCCATCCTCAGGAAGACCTAGCAACACAGACACATCTTGTAATGTGATGGTGGCCTCCCCACATGTCAAATGAAATGTGTGTGTCTCTAGCCTTCACCTTTCAACAAAAGCATTTACAATACCTCCATTGATTTTGATTCTACACAATTTTATTGTTGTGTATAATCCAAACTGCTGTAACAGAGGAATAATTTATGCCGGTGGTTATTCTATACCTTAATAAGTTGGAATCGCTCGTCTCATTCTTAATTTTCTATCTGTATCCCCGTTCCAAATATGTTGGGACACATGTTGATTTTGCATCCACAACACATCATTTTCACGTGGTCGAGATACCACATCAAAACTGGATGAGGAGGATGATGAACTTGCCATATCAAATATACTGCATATTACAAACATAGTTAAATTTATTTAAAACCATATTAATAACAACATATATCACAAACATTTTAAAAATTCAATTTACAATCTCACATGTAATAATTAAGTTACATGACAGGTTAAAAAAATCACAATATCATATATTACAAAAAATTGTAAAAAGCTAATATTCCAAAAAAAATTCTAAACCAAAATCATAATTATTTTAAAACATGTAAGTGTCATTTAATGTCATTAAATGTACTCATTAAATATTTTAAATATAAACATAATATCACATATTTTAAAACATGTAAGTGTCATTTAATGTAATTAGCAACAATAAAGAACATGAAATAAAAATATTATGAGAGAGAGAGCAAACTAGAAGAGAGAGAGAGCAAGTTGGGAGAGAAGGGAGCAACAAAATACTGACTGGGAAGAAGGAAGCTATTGGAAGAGGGGGGTGTTTCTTGCAAGTGAAGGAGCATGCATGTGTTTTTATAAGCGAAGGAGAGTTGGGAGGAAGGAGTATTGCGCCAACCGCGGGTGTAACATGTTCACATGCTTAAAAACGAAAAAGTAAGATGAGAAAAAAAAAAGACGAGAAATAGATGAAAAATAAAATAAAAATAAAAATTATTTATAAAAATAGAGTGTCAGAAATAAAAAAAATTAAATTATAGTTATTTAATAAGTAAAAAAATAATTGAATTGTTGCTAGAAGTACCATTTTATCCTTAAATGTAAGCATATTTTTTTGTTATTCTTATTATAATCATAAAAGTATTATTTTTATTATTAATATAATAATAATTATATTTATTATTACTAATTATTATTTTTTTTATTATTAATATCATTTTTAATATTCTTATTATTATTTAGGAGGAATCAGGGCCCACGTATGAAGGGAACTATGAAATTGCCCCACTTATCAAGGCAGCAACACCTCATTTCCACGCTAATCCTTCCTTCTTTGAGGCGAAGTTTTAATCCTTCCTTGGGAATCAACATTTCCGTGCTCTTCATCTCTCCTCTTTGGTATTTCGAAAAGAAAGTAGGTAAGTGAAAAAATAGATATAAGAAGTAAAAGTTGTTTTTGTAAAAAGAGAAATAAAATAGAAATATTTGAATTAAATAAATTAAATTTATTTAATGAATAAAAATAAAATAATAGATATTGATATTGAATAAAAATAATTTATTATTATTACTATTTTTATAAATATTATTTTATTATGATTAAATTTTGGGACAAAGAGTGGAGAGATATTGGATGATTAAGTGTGTTTGATAAGATATTTTAACTATTATTTAAAAAACTTTTTTAATTGTTAAATAAATAAGTTTTTTTTTTAATAATTTTTAACATTTTGTAGACATTGCTTAAAATCTTTTTTTATATATGATAGGATTTTCTCATTTTTATCTTTTTATTATATATGATATTGATAATGATATATAATAAGTTTATGTATTTTTTATATTTTATAAATAAAAATTTACAAGTGTTTAAAATTTAATTTAATACTTGTAACAAAAAAAATTAATTTAATACTAAAATTATAAATATTACAAAATATATTTTTATCAAGAAAATCATATTAAAATTTGTATACAAATATTACATAAATATGTCCATTTATATAATTTTATATTTTTAATTATTTTAGCCAATAATTTTGTCAAATACTTATAATTTAATAAGATATTTATCCAATTTTCAACCATCAATTAAGTTTTTAACTTCTGACTAATTTTACAATTACTTTTGCCAAACTTATCCTAAGCATGATTGTGGTAGAGGAGAATAATACGTAAAGGGAGATAACGAGTGAAGCAATGCCCCCAGTTTCATAGTGTGTAGTTACTATAAGAGTATTTTTAGAATAAAATGGATTTATCCAAAATTAAACCATAAATAATGACATAGTCGTGCTTGATAACATTTGTAACAAACATATTTAAATGAGAAATCAATAATATTAAAAATAAAATATAAAATTTACTTCATTGCATTTTAAAAATTATTTATTTCAAATAAAATTTTCAAATAATTGTTTTTTTATTTTTTAAAATGCATTAAAGAAAAATGTATTCTTTATTTTCAAAAATTATTAATTTTATATGTAAATAAGATTGTCACATATACTATTATTTTTTAAAAGATCACATATACTATCAATCGCAACTCATCAATATTTTTTGTCTAATTTTGGATGGTAAGGGGGGGCGAGTGTGGTCCTCAGCCGCCCTACCCCCTCCATAATCCTACCCTTGTATACTTACTATTAAGGTTTTCAAAACTGGATCGGACTAGTCGATTCAACTGAGAACCAATCTGGATGTTCCTTATAATCGGTGGTGAACTAATGCAACCTGGCAATTTGAGTGGTTTGATTGGTTTTGTGAAAAGACAATGTTTTCATAAGAAAAATCTCAAAAGTTTTTGCTGAGAATAAGAAGAATGTGAGCCAAGAATTTGCAACAAAAAGGAGTAAGAATGGTGAGCTGAAGGCAAAAGGTTCATAAAGAAGAACAAGAATGAAAATAGAAGTTATGCACAGCTTCACTACTGGTCTTGTATTTTCCAACTTCAAAAGAAACTTGAAAGTGAGAGGGAAGACCAACCTGAAATGAAAGGTCCTAGAAGGATTATCCTTCTAGTTTATCAAGAGTTTAAAATGTTGAAATAAACACTCTCTAAGTAAAATTGAAATTTAATTTGCTCGTTGTCCAAGCAATAAAGCTCATGGCTCTATTATGTGAGTATGACTTTTTCTTTAAAATAAATAAAATTTCACAACAATTATAGCTTGATTGAATTGGAACAACACTTTTGTATTGTACGAGGCTTATGGGTAGTTGGCACCAACCAACTGACTACCACTCCACACACGATATCTTAGTGGGCATCATGGGTAGTTACCAACTCAGTCGTTGTCATCCTCTATAAGACAATAAACAACATATGAACATGTTAGGTACATTCTACTCACCAGATACAGCTCATCGGAGAAAAAAACAGTTTCACAGATTGGTATAAGAAGAACCTGGTAAGACCATTTGGCGACCACTATGGGGTCAAAGTGAAATTACCTTTGATCATAATATTATATGGTAATGACTAGGATTTCAATGTTATGGTCAATTGCCATGGAAGAGAGTTCAGTGACTCAAGGATTTAGAGAGCAGTGGGAGGCTCTACAAAAGAAGAACGCGGAAGAGATGATTGTATTACAACAAAAGCAAGAACCAGACCTACAAGAACTGTGCTAGGAAAACAAAGCTATCCGAGCACACTTACAACAATCACAGGAAAACACGCAACATAGAGTTCTAACCCATCATGTAGCAACAAAGGGAGAACACTCTTCACATGACACTAACTGTCAAACAAACACAATTGGACGATCACATCAAAGATCTTAAAGTCAACCAGTTGAGTTATGTCGTCGACATCCCTTTGTCAATGATATTTTTTATGGTCCCCTTCCTCTAAGATGGAAGCCTTTAAGTATAGATCGATATGACAAAACTATGGACCCAAATGAACACCTTAAAGTACATTACACATGTAAACTTATACACTAACAACAATGTTATTTTATGCAGGGTTATTCCAAGTTCTTTGAAAGAACTTGCCCTGACATGGTGCCATCAACTCTTTCCTCGGAAGATCAACTTGTTTGACATGCTTATTAAATGTTTTGATGCTTAATATGCCACATGTCGACCTCACCATACAATGTTGGTAGCAATGACCAATATGTGGCAACCAATAATGAGTCACTACATGATTTCATGGGCTGATTTTCATAAATTGCAATCAGAATCTGAGATCTCGAACTCAGAGTAGCCCTTCATGCCATGATAGGAACACACAAGCCAGAAGCGTTCACAGATAGTCTGTGTAAAAAGAGGTCGGCTAACATGGATGAATTGAGACGTCATGCGGTCAGTTTTATCCAAATGGAAGAGTTGTCTGAGTTCTATGACAAAGTTAAAGGAGACCAGAAGAAGCTTGATTCTCATAAAGAAAAACTAAAGCCTGTCAAAGAGAAAGATTTCAAAAGGCAACCATGACAGCCAAAGTATGCAACATATATCCCTCTTACTGAAAGTCAAGCATGTATCTTGGAGAAGGCATTCAACTCGAAAATACTTGCATTACCTCTGCCAACAGGTTTCCATAGCTAAGCCTACCGCACCAAGCAATGTAGATATCATTGAAACTACGACCATTCTAGAGAGGAATGCATAATCCTGAGAGAATTTTTTCAAAAGGATGTTTGAATGATTTTGTTAGAGGAAATAATTATAATTATGGCAGTTATAGAGGAGAAGGAAGAGGTGGCCATAGAGACGATTTTAAAGGAAGATATATTGGTGGATAAGGCAACAACAATCAACAAAGGAGAACAAAGGCAACAAGAAATTCCTCAAGGCATCGTCTGAGGTGTAATCAACAATCTTGTTGGTGGTTTGCTAAAGGAGGTTGCACAAACTCCACCAGAAAATGACATCTCCAAGCTCTAAAAAGTGTTAATGTAGCAAGAACAAATGAAACTCCACGCCAATCTCTACTAGCAATTACATTCATAGATGTTGACTTCATCAAAAATGATCCAACACAAGATGACCCTATGGTGGTTACAATTGTAATAGTCGGTTAGGCAATTCGAAAAACTCTAATTGGTCAGGGAAGTTTTGCTAACATTTTATACTGGTCTATCTATGAAAAATTAGATGTTTCTCATGATCTTATATAACCTCATGAGAAACATGTAATAGGTTTTGTAGGAAAACAAGTGCATGCTAGAGGAAAAGTGGATATGTTGACTACTTTTGGCTTAGGCAAACTTTCTTAATCATTAATAGTTCCATATGTTTTGGTGGATGCAGACACCTTATACAATGTCCTGCTCAACATACCTACTTTGAACAAGATTGGAGCCATTGTTTTTACACCTCATTTGGCAATGAAATTTCCCTAATCCAAATGGGAAATTGTCACTATCAAAGTTGATTAAATGGATGCTCGTGAATGTTATATAAAAAGTTGCAAGATTGAACCTTACAATATGGTGGAAGAGAAAAAAAACAAGGCACCAATCTCCATTATCAAAGTTGTCGTCACGACATTGGAGGATCTTTATCCTCGATCAGATTTCGAAGATTGAAGACCAAACCTAAATGAAGACATTGAGACTTTCCAAATTTGCAGGGAGTCACATATGTGAACTAAAATCGACAAGCGAATGGAGGATTTAGTACAAAATGAAGTAGAACAATTGCTCTTTGGCAATGCTGACTTGTTTGCTTGGAGCGCGTCCGATAGGCCAGGGATTGATCCAAATTTTATTTTCCACAAACTTTCTATTTTTCCCAAAGCCAAACCCATAGCTCAAAGAAAATGCAAGCTCAGAGAAGAAAAGAGAATAGTTGTAGAAGCATAAATTGACAAATTATTGAGGGTTGACTACGTCTATGAAGTAAATTAGACCACTTGGTTAGCCAACATGGTTATGGTGAAGAAAGCAACTGGAAAATGAAGCATGTGTATGGATTATACCAACCTCAATAAGGCATGTCCCAAAAATGCTTCCCTTTTGCCTAACATTGACAGACTAGTCAATGGGGCATATGTGTTCAAATTGCTTAGCTTCTTGGATGCTTACTCGAGCTATAATCAGATCAAGATGTATCCACTTGACCAAGAAAAGACAAACTTGATCGCTAATGGAGCCAATTTCTGCTACAAAGTAATGCCCTTTGGCCTAAAAAATGCAAGTGCCATGTATCAAAGGCTTATGGACAAAGTTTCTAAGGAGCTGATAAAAAAGAACTTTGAAGTGTACGTAGATGACATGGTAGGGAAGTCATTATCTCCTGATCAGCACGCTCGTGATTTGACTAAAATCTTTGCACAACTCATAAAACACAACATGAGACTAAACCCTGAAAAGTGCACTTTTTGGGGTTGGTGAAGGTAAATTTTTAGGTTTTATGTTAACCTAAAGGGGAATATAAGCAAATCTAAACAAGTGTGAAGCTGTCATAACAATTAGGAGTCCAAAAAATGTAAATAAAGTCCAAAAACTAACAAGAAAGCTAGCCTCTCTATCTCAATTCTTGCCCAAGATGGCAAAGAAGGAAATACCATTCTTCAAGTTGTTGAAGAAATCACATAATGATTGTGTTTGAGATGAAAAGTGTGAGAAAATGTTTGCAAAACTCAAGAATTTCTTAGCAGCTCCTTCAATTCTAACTCGACATACATTAGGTGTTGAACTCCTATTTTACTTATTTGTTTCTAATACAACTATTAGTTCAATATTGATGCAGGGAGACGACAAAATAAAATTGTTGATCTATTTCACTAGTAGAGTTTTACATGGGGCTAAACAGAGATACTAGATGATAAAGAAAACTAGCATTATCACTAGTAAACTCAACAAGGAGTTTGTGCCTGTATTTCTAAAGCCATCAAATCAAAGTCAAGACTGATCATCCCATTAGACAGGTCCTCTGAAAGCTAGAACTCGTTGGAAGAATGGGCGCGTGGTCAGTAGAACTATCTAAGTTTGGGTTGAAATTCAAGCCCCGAGGACTCATTCAAAGCCCAATGCTTACTAGGAACATATGTTGACTCTTGTCTTCCAACTTTTTTTTTTCATCAGGGACATGCTTGAAGCAAAATGAGCCAAATATTCTAAGATGGCTCATAGTTGGCTTTCTTCCAGTCTAGATTTCCTCAGGAACTTTCTCCTTCAATTTCTTAGTTGGGCACTTGTTCAACAAGTAGGCAGCTATTGAGACATATTCACCCCACAATGATTATGGTAAGGCTTTCTCCTTCAACATACTTCTTACCACATTCAACATTTTTCTATTTCTTCTTTTTGCAAGTCCATTGTGTTGGGTGTGTAGGGAGTTGTTACCTGAATTCCATTCCTTGTGCATAATTCATCAAACTCCTTAGATTTATATTCTCTTCCTCTATTAGTTCATAATACTTTGATGGATTTTCCACATTGCTTCTCAGCTATTACTTTAAACCTTTGAAATATATCAAAGGCTTCATACTTAGCCTTGATTAAGTATATCGACATCATTATACTAAACTCATTAACAAATGAAATGAAATACTTGTTACCTTCCACTGAAGGTACTTCAAATTGCCCACATATATCATAATACACTACATCTAACAAGCATGTGTCTCTCATAGGAAGACTTGATTTAAAAGAGTTCCTTGATTGCTTAACAATTAGACATACCTTACACACCTTCTCTAGTATTGTGATTGAAGGAATTTCATCAACCAATTGTTTAGTTCCAAGCTGGTGTAAGCTCGTGAAATTGAAGTGATCATACCTTGAGTGCTAAAGCCAAAACTCCTCCTCAAATTTAGTGGCCTTTAAGCATTGAACTATACTAGTGTGTAAGTTTATTTGAAAGGTTCTGTTCCTTGAGAGAGAGGCTTGCAAAATCAACCTCTACTAGATTAAAATAGCTCAAGAAAATCTTGCTCCATGGTGACTAAGAATCCTCTTTGACTTAGTTACTCAATGCTTAACATATTGCACTTCATCCCAAGTACATATAGTATGTTCTCCACAATTGCAGGTTTTCCATCTCTTTTCTCGATTACAATGTTGCCAACACCATCAACATTCAAGGTTTTGTCATAAGCAAATCAAACCTTGCTCTTTTTGGATCTATCAAGATCACTCAACAACTCCTTATGACTGGTAATGTGATTCGAGCAACCTGAATCAAGATACCATTACTCATTTTGTACAACATCATCATTATTGGTTGTCATCAATAGAATAGGATTTGAGTCTGAATCTTCTTGGACACATGTGCTTCATTATCACTTGTTCTTTTCTGCTTGCCTTTTCCAGACCAATAGTCATTAGCAAACTTGAATCACTAAAATTTCTTTTATCAAATTTCTATCCTCTTTTGCCTTTTGCTGACCTTCCTCTTTTATTTGAAGATTCAAGTTTGTCACCATCAGCCTTCGAATGTTCTAGATTAGAGGATCAACTTCCATTGCTGAATTTGCCTTTTTCCTTTCTTCCATTTTCTTTTATGTCCACTCTCTTTCTTTGTTGCCTGAGATCACAATGATTGATCAACACTTTTTTCACTACTCCTTTCATCCAGTCTCATTTCATGAGCTTCAAGAGATCCATGTAGCTCCTCAATCTTCATGGACTCAACATTTTTGGACTCCTTAATTGCGACTACTATGTGATCAAATCTGGGGATCATTTTACAAAGAATCTTGTCAAGAATCATTTCATTGGTCATATTTTCTCCATATGCTTTCATTTGATTGTGATAGTTATGACTCTTGTAAAATAGTCTGCTACCTTTTCAAGATCCTTCATTTTTAGTATCTTATATTGCCTACGTAAAGATTGAAGTTGCACTTTCTTGACTTTCCCATTACCAGCGTGACATTTTTGCAGTATGTCCCAAACCTCCTTGGTTGTGGTTACTACAAAGATCTTTTCAAAGTGGGCATCATAAACACTTTGATGTAGAAGAAACATGGCCTTTCAATCTTTTTTTTTTTGTGATTCTTTATATGCTGCTCTCTTGGCTTTACTAACATCTTCACTTGGTACCGTATACCCATTTGTCAACTTTAAAGCATCTTGAAAACCAAACATCACCTTCATCTAGGCGTTTCATCTATCCCAATTCTTGCTTCCAAGAATTGGTAAGTGGTAGGGATGTTTCCACTAGACCCAACCATCACCACCAGTTTCTTTTTTGCAATTTTGGCCGCATACTACTCTATCAAATTTTCTTGTCTTATCTTTTGATCATCCCACAATAATAAGTAATAACTTTTTTCGGGGTATGAAAAATTTCCATTGGCTATACTTCTTGACTTGAGTAAGAGGATCATAACTTTAAGGGATTTTCCATTTTTGTTAGTTGCAAATGTTGAAAAAACATAACATTGGATGATTTGCAAGATGAAAATATGCATGATGTTTGATTAATGGTAAAAAGTAAATAACAAAGAATGAGTTTGTCATATGGAATTTAAAGGAACCTTCAAGAAATTAAGGATGGATAATTTTGTTAATCCATGGAAGGATAACAATCTAGGAAACACTCTCGTGTGAATACTCACTCATCAAATCCAACACTAAATGGAATAGGGGCAAGAGAGAAAAGAAAAACCCGGTAATGGAGAATTTGAAAGAGAGAGAAAGCTAAAAATAAAACCTAAGAGTGAAAAGCATTGAATGGTTTAAGAACGTTTCATAGTGTTCAATTACTATTAGAGCATTTTCAAAATATAATGAATTTATTTAAAATTTAAAATAAACTACACATACAATATGAACACTACATAGTTACTATAAAAAATGAAGGGCAAAGTCTATACCAAAAAAGAAAGCATGCAGTTACCATTTTATCCTTTAATTGACAAATATATTCTAGTTACAACATCTTATTTATAAGACTCAACTTTTTAAAATTATTTGTTCCTTTATATAAGATCTAATTCATATTGTCTCATGTTTTAATTATTTTTATACTAAAAGTATCCCTAATTAAATAAGAGAGAAATTATATTAATATACATTGAGAAGAGAGAAAAATATTAGTTACAATGATACTTTTAAAAAATATAAATTTATGACAAAAATTTATCACTATCAATTAAATTAATTATTTTTTTTAAATTTAATGAATTAAATAATTAACTCTTATAAATAAGAACAAATATAATGCAATTCAAAGGGAGAAGTATAATTTAGAGGTAATGCGGTAAATGTGTATAACAATAGAAAATATTATAGATAAAATGAATATTTTAATAAGTGGGAAATGATCTTTTATCCTTCGTTAATAAAAGCTAAACAGTAAGGTTGGAATAAAAAGGGAAAGGTTTGATGGGGAGAGTGTGTGCCTCACGAAACCACCGCCACGGCACCGCCGCTAAGGCACCAACATGGATCTCCCAACACACAGCATATCTCTCTATGCAATGATCGAAGCAAAACCTGCAACCAATGCAACAACAACAAATGACAATAATATGCACTTTTTCGCAATCGATTTCTGAAGATGGAACTTCCTCACGGTTAACCGTGCCAAGTTTGATCGACAATGTCTTCAAGAACCATGACCTCGGGTTCTGGTCGCGTCGCCTGCTACTTTTGTTTTTGCTTCCTTTTAGCACCTCCGGTTTCATCACCACCCCTTACTGATCCTACTACCGCTTAATCAAAAAACCTGGTTATGCCCCGAACTTGACGCCGCAACGGCGGAGAAAACAGAAACGACAGTACGAAAAATCCCATTTTCAGTTTTGATTTGGCTTAGGATTCAACAAATCATCATGGACTTGTTTTGAACGCTCCATGTTGGTGTGTGTAAAGGAGTAATAGCATCAACAATGTCAACTTTTACTAAAGGGCAAAGGAGTAATATCAATCGATGCCATCTAAAAAGAATTTACTTTAAACGGTTACAAATTGTAGCAGGAAATAAATCTTGATCATTCAATATTATACGAATAAATCGGACGGACGTTAAAAGATGATTTAGAATGGACCACTTAATTCAATGGTTCAGCCTGGCCTGTGACAGAATTTAAAAGCTTAATTAATTGAGTTCACATCGAAGAAGGGATTGATTGGAGAGGGAGGGGTATCATCCGAACCCCGTCCCGTTCTCACTGTCTCATTCAAAGGTCTTTTTTCTTCCCTTCTTCCTTCCTACTTTTATTCAATTTCCAACCTTTTTCTCTCTTTCTTTTCCCAATTGAATGACAACAACTCCAACTACATAGTAATATTATTATTCTAAGTTTGATGATTTGATGCTCCTCGTGTTTTTCTTTTCCATCTTTTAAGCGTTTTCGACCCTCTCCGACCATGGGAACCTGCTTTTCCGCCACCAAAGTCAGCGGCTCCCACGGCAACGCCGTCACCGTCAACAAGAACCGCAAGGGGGCCGCGAAGCCGAAATCAGAGACGGCAACGGCGAATCCCCTACGGCACAAGGCAAGTTCGCGCCACGTGCCGTGCGGGAAGCGCACCGATTTCGGTTACGAGAAGGATTTCGATCAGCGTTACTCGCTCGGAAAATTGCTCGGGCACGGCCAATTTGGTTACACTTACGTTGGAATCGACAAAGCCAATGGCGATCGCGTCGCCGTTAAGAGGCTTGAGAAGAGTAAGGTATTTCCGTTAATGCCATCGTCGTTTTGCTCCTAAATCTTATAATTCAATTCATCGTGTTTTTGTTTGTAGTTTTTAGGAATTAATTAGTTATGCTTTAAATTTGGTGGCAGATGGTTCTGCCTATTGCCGTTGAGGATGTTAAGCGAGAGGTCAAGATATTGAAAGCACTTACTGGCCATGAGAATGTGGTTCAGTTCTATAATGCTTTTGAAGATGGTTCTTATGTGTACATAGTTATGGAGTAAGTTGCTCTGCTAGTTGATTCTGTTTTGTGTTTGTGTTGCTCTGATTTTTAGCTTTGGATTTATCTTTGGGAGCTCAATTCTATCAAATTTTGGTTTGTGTGTTTATATATGTGTTTCCTAGGTTGTGCGAGGGTGGAGAACTGCTAGATCGGATATTGGCCAAGTAAGTATGGTTTGATTTTGGATGTGATTGCTATTTTTGGAGTAAATCACAACAATTTAGTTGAATGGAAGTGTGTGTTTGGTTTATTGTTTGCACGCATTACAATTTAGTTGAATGGAAAAATCTGTGAGAGGAAGGATTTTGAGTTGGAAATTCCTTTGAGGGTTTCTAACTGAAATCCTAACAGGCTGTTAGTCCCTGAGATTGAAAGTGTTGGTTACTTTAGTCCTTTGCGTTATACAACTTTTACTACAGTCCTAACTTTGCTTAAGCCTTAATGTTACAAAATATTATTCAGTTTAGTCATTAATACTAGTGAAAAAATGTAGTGGAATGCATTAAACATTTTATGAAGTTGGGGACAATAATGAAAGTTTTGTAAAGTCAGGGACTATAGTGACTAACACTTAAAGGGTTCAAGGACTAGAGTGGAGGTTTACTCATTATGGTTATGTGTCAGAATTTCTATGTTGAAATTGCAGAACCAGGGTCAATGATTTTTGGTTATATGTTTATGTGTTTGGCAGAAAGCTGTTTTTGTGTACCAGAACTAATTTCCTCTTCATTTGCTTTAATCAGGAAGGACAGTCGTTATACTGAAAGAGACGCAGCGGTGGTTGTAAGGCAGATGCTCAAGGTTGCAGCTGAGTGTCATTTACATGGTTTGGTACACCGGGACATGAAACCAGAGGTATGATCAAGCACATTTGCATATCTGCCAAATTTGTGTGAAATGAGATCTATACTACTAGATGCTATACATAATATATTAATATTTTTACCTATTCTTGCAGAATTTTCTTTTTAAATCAACCAAAGAAGATTCACCTTTAAAGGCCACTGATTTTGGTTTGTCAGATTTCATAAAACCTGGTGAGGGAAAGTCTTGATTTTTGTGGTCAATTTCTTTCTTTTTCTTTTCTTCCATTTTTTGTTTCAGGCTTGTTCTCCTATTTCTTCAGTTGAGTTATCAGGCATGCTCTTGCCATTTTTATTTGAGATTTGTTTTTCTCTATCTTTGAAAAAAAATGCAGGAAAAAAGTTTCATGATATTGTTGGCAGTGCTTACTATGTTGCACCTGAAGTGTTAAAACGTAAGTCTGGTCCTCAATCAGATGTGTGGAGTATTGGTGTTATTACATACATATTGTTGTGCGGAAGACGCCCATTTTGGGATAAGACTGAGGATGGTATCTTCAAGGAGGTACAGTACTTTATTGTGTAATTTTCTGATTTTCTAATTTATATGGTATTCGTTATCCATTCTTGTATCTTAATGACATGATAAGTCTATGACCTTTACTTTAATTGTCCACTTGATTTTGAGTTTTTACCAATGTTGTTAATGGCGGATGGCGGTTCATGGCGGAAAGTCAAAAATCCGCCATAAAAATATGGCGGATAGCGTAGCGGAAAATGGCGGATGTCATGGCGGACACAAAAAAAAAAAAAAACATATATATAAACTCATTGAAATTGAAAAAAATAAAGGATTGCATTCAAATAAACTAAAAAAGTTTCATGAGTTCATACAATAATCAAGTACCAACACCAAATAAACTCATTAAAGAGTTCAAAATAAGAAAATGATAAAAACATAATGCAAAGGGCAAAGTGAAGGTTGAGGCTCTAATCATCTTCTCCAATCCCAACATAATCATCTTCGTTGTTATCATATGGTAATGGAGCATCTCCCTCTCCCTCTTCCCCATCAGACGCCTCAAAATTGACCATGATTTCTTCTTCTTCAGATTCAACATCAATATTCTCCTCAACATCTAGATCCTCATCATTTTCTTGGACTGCTTTTTGCTTCCTTGATGAAGATCCAACAACCATTGCCTGTTTTTTAGAAGTTTGGGCAGCAGCAACACTTGTTTTTTGCTTTTTCCGCCTAGTATACATCCTACACTCTCCAACCCCCGAAGCCTGATACACAGTTGCCCAATTTAGAGCATCATCATCTTCAAATACCAAATCATTTCCAGCATCATTATCATCATCTTGATCCATCTCTCCCACGAGCCATTCATTGCATACATCAATATCATTAAGAGAAATTGGATCAATTTCATCTCTTGCATTATATCTTTGCTTCAATTGTTGGTTGTATTTGACAAACACCAAATCATGCAACCTCTTGTGCTCAAGCCTATTTCTTTTTTTGGAATGAATCTACAACATAACAATAAATGTTGATTTCAATCTCAAATATACTCCAAATATAACTTGATCATCAAAATTAAATAAAATTAAAAAGTATAGTTAGAGTTTTGTCACAATTACTTGCTCAAACACACTCCAATTTCTTTCACATCCTGAAGCACTGCAAGTCAAACTCAAAATCTTAATAGCCAGCTTCTGCAAATTTGGAGTTTGTGACCTAAACATTCGCCACCAATATGCTGCAATACCAATTACCAACCAAGAGCATAACTTAGAATTCTGAATTATAACACTAATACATAAAAAAAATAGTATGATAAAAGTTTCTTACTAGGAGAATGGGTTTTCCTTTGAGCCATTGCAAAGTCGGAACCAAAGTGGTCAGCACCAATCTTGTAAAGATGCAACTCGGTTAGAATTTTCTGTTGCACATCAAATTGTGGAATCAACTTCTTAATGCACTCAAACAAACCATTGGTGACCTCAAAATCAAACTCTAAGTCAGTGTTGTCATAAAAGAACTTTGGATTTAAGAAGTGGGCAGCTGCATGCAATGGCCTATGAAGCTGACAATTCCATCTTTTATCAATGATTTCAAACACATCTTTGTACTTGCTTTCATTGTTGTTGAAAGACTTCATAATTGTTTCTTTTGCCTTGTCCATTGCTTCATAAATATAGCCCATGGCTGGTTTCCTTTCACCATCCACAAGACGAAGCACTTTCACAAGTGGAGCCATGACTTTAAGAGTGTAAACCACACTATTCCAAAAAGAAGGCATGAGCACTACCTTTGCAGCTTCTTTTCCCTTAGGCTCCTTAGATAGCTTGTTCAAGGTCCATTCATCAGAAGTAAACATTTTTCTAATATTGGCTTTCTCTTTGTGAAGCCTTTCCAAGGTTAGATAAGAAGTGGCAAATCTAGTAATAGCATGTCTCACCAATTCCCTCTTGTTTGTAAAATTTCTCAACAAACTTAAGGTACTAGAATGGGCATAGATAAACCCAACTAGATTAATTGCCCTTCTAATGGTCTTCCTTATCAAGGGAAGCTTCCCAATATCTTCAAGCATCAAATCAATACAATGAGCTGCACAAGGAGTCCAATAAATATGTTTCCTTTTCTCCTCCAACAACTTACCCGCTAAAACATAGTTGCTCCCATTATCGGTTACAACTTGAACAACATTCTCTTCTCCAACTTCCTCCACAATGGCATCAAGCAACTCAAAAAGCTTTTCACCTGTCTTCACAAAACCAGAGCCATCAACAGACTTCAAAAACATGGTACCAGCTTGAGAGTTAATCAAAAAATTAATGATGCATCTTTGTTTCCGATCAGTCCATGCATCGGACATAATAGTACAACCATACTTGACCCATTGCTCCCTATGGCCTTTCATCAAATTTTCAGTATATTCAACTTCCTTCTTCAAGTGTGGAACTCTGATGTCATGATAGCTAGGAATGGGCAAATGTGCCCCATATTGACCAATGGCTGCAACCATGTTCTCAAAGCTTTTCAATTTAATGAGGTTGAATGACAAACCTGCTTGGTACCAAAAGCGAGCAATATGTTGATGCACCTTCAATACTTCATTCTTATCCATTGACTCTCTTATGTTCATTTGCCTCAGCATCTCCATTTTTCTCCGATTGATTGCATTTTCTGGATTCTTACAGAATTTGTCCATTGGTCCTTTTTTAGTCCCACACTTTGTCTTTGCACTTGCAGCAGCATTACAAGAGTCCGCAAACTCATCTTCTTCACTTCCATCACATCCAATCGGTTCACCAAATTCAAAATCTCTTATATTTGCCATATTACCACTGCCAGAAGTACTGTAAGTGGTCCCACTTTTTTTTGTAGCCATATATTCCTTCAACTCTTCGATTACATTTGGGGGAGTTTTCTTGCAAGCTGCAACGTTGCCCGACTTCCCAATCAGGTGTTGTTTGGCTCGGGTTATTCCTCCCTTAGTGATTTTTCCACAAAAATTACAAACAATGGTGTTTGTATCTCCTTCCACTAGTGAATGGCAATATTTCCAGCCTGGGTCTGCCTTATTTTTCCTCGTTGCACTTGCAGTAGCAGCATCGGATGATGGTTCAGTCATTTAAAAGAGGACTGAACAGAAAAAAAAAATCATGGTGTCAAATAGGAAAAAAAAAAAAAAGGGACTGCTAACAGTAAAAAGGGGTGTCAAATAGCAAAAGGAAAAAAAAACTGTAGACAGAAAAATGGGGGGTGTCAAATAGCAAAAGGAAAAAAAAAGCTGTAGACAGAAAAATGGGGGGTGTCAAACAGCAAAAAGCCCAAAAAAAAAAAAAAAGAAACAGATCAGCTGACCCGCGTCTTCTTCCTTCCTCTTCTTCGTCTTCTTCTTTCTCGAGACAGAAAAATGGGGGGTGTCGCGCGTTGTCGGGGCTCGTCGTCGGAGGTCGTCGGCGCCGTTCGTGCGTTGCGGGCCTCGTCGCGGCGGCGGCTGGGTGCGGCGGGGAGGGGGTGGTGTCGCGGCGGCGGCTGGGAGCGGCGGGGTTCGGGAGGGACGCAGGCAGGTTCGGGAGGGAATGGAAGCTGTTGGAGGGACGGCTAGGTGTTCTGAACGCAAGCTGTGGAGGGTTTTTAATTTAATGAATAACCGGGTAGGGTTGGGTCGGGTCGGCCCAACTCCTACCGCGGACAAAAGCCGAAGATTCCCGCCATTTCCGCCATCCCGCCACGACCGCCATGGCTATGGCGGCCGCCATGGCGCCGCCATCCCAAACCCGCCACGCCACCGCTATTCGGTGGCGTTTTTTCGCAAACCCGCCATGGAAAACCGCCATGGCGCCGCCATGGCCGCCATTTAACAACACTGGTTTTTACTAAGGAATTTGTAATGTTTTTTGTTGTTGTGTATAATTAATGATCTGATCTGATATATGCAGGTCTTACGTAAGAAGCCCGATTTTCGTCGGAAACCATGGCCAACTATTAGTAATGCTGCAAAAGATTTTGTGAAAAAATTACTAGTAAAGGATCCTCGGGCGAGATTAACTGCTGCTCAAGCTTTATGTATGTATCATGTTTTCTTACATTGAAAAAACCGTTTATGTTATTTGAGCCTTTAAGTGATATTTGACTGTTAATAAAAATAGTAATGATGATGATAATAATAACGATGATGATGTTGATAATAATATTAATAAATAATAGTAATTATAATAAAATAATTTAAGGTTGTTGTCATCGAATCAAATTTAGGCTTGTGCTATATGGCACCTAAATTTTAGGCATTGAATTTATTGAATTCGACATACATCCCAGTTTAAATGCTAAATTTGTTGTTAGAACTAAGAATATTTTTTAACTTTGTATTTATGCAATTATATAAAGTTTTAATGATTCCAAATATTGAAGTCAGAGACATTGCTATAGCCTCATTTTTCAGTTCTATCATGTGACTACATTTAAAATTTTGCTTTTAACCTTTTCTTGCTGAGATCAATTTGTCTTTTAATGGCAAGTAATTACTCAATTATTTGTAATAATTTAAGTTACACTTATTGTCTTCTTTTATATGTAACTAAAAGTGCTTTTATGTGTAATTGTGTTGCATTATGTTGAATGTTTTGATTAAACCTAATATTTCAGCACATCCATGGGTTAGAGAAGGAGGAGAAGCATTGGAGATTCCTATTGATATATCTGTCCTGAGCAACATGCGGCAGTTTGTGAAATATAGTCGATTCAAACAATTTGCACTGAGGGTAAGAGAAATTAATTCTAGCCTTTTCAGGTCAGAAGGCATGGAACCTGTTTGATGTCCAGCTTTTTTTATAATTGATTACTGTTGGAATATATGGAAATATCTTGCCATATCCTTATATTATCCTTTAGAATTAATTTCCCTATTTCTTCTTTATCTCTTGGGATTAGTTACCATATTTCTTCATCTTAGTGTAATTAAGGTTATTGCTACAATACAAGTTTTATGAACATATCAAACATATAATGTCAACAATTACCCTGCAGGCATTGGCTAGCACACTTAATGAAGAAGAGTTGGCTGATATAAAAGATCAATTTGATGCTATAGATGTAGACAAAAATGGTTCGATTAGCCTGGAAGAGATGAGACAGGTAGCATTTAATTTACTGGCTTTGTGACTAACTTGTTGATAAGCAACAGATAGTATACACGAGGAAACATGGTAAGGGAAGTGTAGGGGATCATCCCACTAGAGGAGTAACTAACTTAGTGGGGAATGTGTGATGGGACAGGTGGCAGAGAGAGAAAGGAGGGCTGTAACGTTATATGCTGAGGGAATAATCAGTAGTGGGGGCATGTATGGATTCAGTTAGAAACTGCATGGGAGTTTTCTAAGCAGCTCGAAATGCTTAGCCTGTTTTCTGCAATTTTCATTTCCATTGTTCATCCATTGTAATTCACAAGTTAGATCCCATTTGAACTCTAACTTGATTTACATCAATAATATCTCCCATTTTCATCTTAAAATTGTTATTTTACTGTTTATTTACTTCTGGATATCAGATTGAGTCCTATCAATTTGGTATCAAGAGCCTCGGTTTCGATCTAAACGGTGGATGGTGGTTACGAGACACATCATGGAGAACAGAATCGATACGATGGAAGAGCGATTGGGGAACGTGGAAGCGACGGTGGCAGAGATCCGTCAACTGCTGCTGGAACAGAACGAGAGACCTCGCCGGAGACAGGGAAGACCTCTAGGTCGGGGAGATCCACGTAACAATGACGACGACGGGAGTGATAGTAGCACGTTATCACATGGATCACGTTTCCGACCACGACGGCACGGTGGTGGTAACGAACGGAGGTATTTTGGCGGGAGAAGGAAGTTGGAGATCCCTGTTTTTAAGGGTGATGATGCTTACGGGTGGTTAGTTCGTGTTGAACGGTACTTCAGGCTGAATGAAGTACGTGAACATGATAAGGTGGATGCAGTGATGATTGCGATGGAGGACAGAGCGTTGAATTGGTTCCAATGGTGGGAGGATCAAACACCATTGAGGAGTTGGGAAGAGTTTAAGGAGGCAGTGATTCGAAGGTTTCAACCGGGAATACTCCACAATCCCTTAGGACCTTTATTGAGTCTGAAACAAGATAGCACCGTCATGGAGTATAGAGAAAAATTTGAGATGTTGGTAGCCCCATTGAGAAGGGAGGAGAGGGGAATGCTTGATAGCATTTTCCTCAATGGATTGAAGGAGGAGTTGCAGGCAGAAATGAAGTTGTATGACTATCATGATCTTGCTGACATGATGGATCGTGCATTGTTACTAGAAGAAAAAAATGAAGCTCTGAGGAGGAGGGGAATTACTGGGAGAGATAGAACAGAATGGAAGGATAAAGGTGGAGGGTCCAAGTTTCGAAATCCTGGTGATTTTGGTAAGGACAGAAGGGAAATACCTAAAGTAAGTGGAGTAAGTGAGAAGGTGGAAGGAAAAGGGGTGGAAGGTGTGAGAGGTAGGAGACTGAATCCTGCAGAGTTAGAGGAGAGAAGTAAGAAGGGACTGTGTTTTAAATGTGGGGACAAGTGGAATAGAGAGCACATCTGCAAGTTCAAACATATGAGCTTGAGGCTGTGTGAAGGAGGTAGTGAGGAAGAAGAGATGGAAGAGGAGATAGAGAAGGTAGACAGTGAAACAGATGTTGTTGGGGAGTTGAAAACCTTGCAATTGTCATTACAAAGCAAGGAAGGTTTCACTTCTAATAAATCATTTAAAGTCTGGGTGACCATTAAGGAGAGGCAGGTACTTACCTTGATTGACTCTGGAGCTACCAGTAATTTTATAGCTTCAAAGTTAGTGGAGGAATTGGGATTAGAACTGACAGAGACACCTAGTTATGTCATTGAAGTAGGCAATGGTGAAAAGGTAAGAAATCAGGGGGTATGTGAAGACCTGCAGTTCCAAATTCAAGGTGTGGAATTCAAACAACATTTCTTTTTGATGGAGTTAGGAGGGTCAGAGATGGTGTTAGGAATGGATTGGTTGGCTAGCTTAGGCAATATTGAAGCTAATTTTGGAAATTTGTGCCTAAGGTGGGAGGCTGAAGGGAAGAAGTATAGCATTCAAGGTGACCCAACTATGTGTAATAGGCAATCATCTTGGAAGGCTATGATGAAGGCTCTAGCTGATGCAGGGGTAGGCTTTTACATACAGTTTATGGAGGCAGAGTTGGAAGAAGTAAGGGAAGCAGAAGGGTTCAATCAGTGGCAGCAGATACTGGGAGAATTTGCAGCAGTTTTTGACATGCCAACAGGTTTACCACCCATCAGAGAGCATGATCATCCTATAATGCTCAAACCTGGGGCTGTCATTCCTAATATCAGGCCTTATAGATATCCCTATTATCAGAAAAATGAGATTGAGAAGATTGTGAAGGAAATGATGCAAGCTGGAATAATAAGGCACAGTACCAGTCCTTATTCAAGTCCAGTTTTATTGGTTAAAAAGAAGGATGGAGGATGGAGATTCTGCACTGACTACAGAGCTCTCAACAAGGTGACAATTCCCAACAAATTCCCTATACCAGTAATTGATGAATTATTAGATGAATTAGGGGGCTCAGTTATTTTTTCCAAACTTGATTTGAAATCTGGCTATCATCAAATTAGAATGAAGGAGGAAGATATTGCTAAAACTGCCTTCAGGACCCATGAGGGCCATTATGAGTACTTAGTTATGCCATTTGGCTTAACTAATGCTCCTTCAACATTCCAGGCTCTAATGAATGAAGTGTTGAGACCATATCTGAGGAGGTTTGTGTTGGTATTTTTTGATGACATCCTTATTTACAGCAAGAGTGAAGAAGAACACAAGTTGCATTTGAGGGAAATACTGCAAGTGTTGAGAAGGAATCAGTTATATGCTAACAAGAAGAAGTGTTCCTTTGCCCAGAAGGAAGTGGAATATCTTGGCCATCTGATATCTGATAAGGGGGTGTCAGCCGACCCCAAGAAGATAGAAGACATGCTCAAATGGCCACATCCTAAGGAACTCAAGGGCTTGAGAGGATTCTTAGGATTGACTGGGTACTACAGGAAATTTGTAAAGAATTACAGTAAAATAGCGTGGCCACTCACCCAGTTACTGAAGAAGGATAGTTTCTTGTGGAATGATGAAGCTCAACAAGCATTTGACCAATTGAAACAAGCAATGACTACTGTTCCTGTGCTAGCTATGCCAGATTTTGACAAGGAGTTTGTGATAGAAACTGATGCTTCAGGGAAGGGTATAGGTGCAGTACTTATGCAAGAAGGAAGACCAGTGGCATACATGAGCCAAACCTTATCTGACAGGGCTCAAGGTAAATCTGTTTATGAGAGAGAATTAATGGCAATTGTCATAGCCATTCAGAAATGGAGGCCATATTTGTTAGGGAGACATTTTCAAGTGCATACAGACCAGAAAAGCTTGAAATTTCTCACTGAGCAAAGAGTCATGGGGGAAGATCAACAAAAGTGGATTGCTAAATTAATAGGGTATGATTTTGAAGTTAAGTACAAACCCGGAAAGGAGAACAATGCAGCTGATGCATTGTCAAGACAAATGACTTATGCCACTATCACCACTGTGCAATGTGAAGTATGGGAGGGTCTGGAAGATGAAGTGCAGAATGATGAGAAGCTGAAGGTTCTGGTGCAAGCCTTAGTTGGTGATCCTCTCAGTCACCCAGGGTACCAGTTGAAGGGAGGGAGGTTGTATCATGAAGGAAGAGTAGTGATTCCCAAGAATTCACCCAGAATTGCTTGGTTGTTACATGAATTCCATGCTACTGCTGTGGGAGGTCATTCTGGGTACCTCAGAACTTATAAAAAAAATTTCTGGATTAGTCTATTGGGAAGGCATGAGAAAGCAGATCAAGGAGTATGTACAGGCCTGTGAGGTGTGTCAGCAGAATAAGTACCAGACATTGAAACCTGGAGGGTTACTCCAACCCCTGCCAATCCCTAAACAAATATGGGCTGACATCTCAATGGATTTCATAGGTGGGCTACCTAAGGTGCAAGGTACTGATACCATTATGGTGGTGGTGGACAGGTTAACTAAATATGCTCATTTTTTACCTGTTAGTCACCCTTACACAGCTAAGGATATAGCTAGTTTATTCATTAAAGAAATAGTCAGATTACATGGATTTCCTACTTCCATAGTTTCTGACCGGGACAAGGTCTTTCTTAGTAATTTCTGGTCAGAATTGTTTAAGCAGGCAGGCACTAAATTGAAGTATAGTAGTGCATATCACCCTCAGTCTGATGGACAAACGGAGGTGGTGAATAGGTGCGTGGAAACTTACTTGAGGTGTTTAACTGGAAGGCAACCAAAGCAGTGGCCTAAGTGGTTAGCCTGGGCAGAATATTGGTACAATACCAACTACCATGCTTCACTCAAAACTACTCCATTTGAGGCACTATACGGGAGAGAGCCACCTATGCTAGTCAAGGGTGATGTCAGTCTATCTGCAGTGGAAGAGGTTAACAAACTCACAGCTGAGAGGAATGCGATGTTAAAGGAAATGCAGGAACAACTATTGAGGGCACAAGATGTTATGAGAACTCAAGCTAATAAGCACAGAAGGGAGGTTGTTTATCAGATTGGTGACATGGTATATCTAAAAATTCAACCTTACAAGTTGAAGAAACTAGCAAACAGGTTCAATCAAAAATTGAGCCCAAGATACTATGGCCCTTATGAAGTAGAGCAAAAGATAGGTGAAGTAGCATATAAATTGAAGTTGCCAGCTGACAGCAGAGTCCATCCAGTGTTTCATGCTTCATTGTTGAAGAAAGCTCTAGCACCTAATGTTGAGCCTCAGCCCTTACCAGCTTGCATGAATGAAAACTGGCAATTAGAGCCTGAGCCAGAGGAAGCTGTAGACACAAGGAAGAATGAACAGGGAGTAGTGGAAGTCTTGGTGAAATGGAAAGACCTTCCAGACTTTGAAAATTCCTGGGAGCCAGTGGAAAAGCTCAGATCAGAATTTCCTGGATTTCTTCTTGAGGGCAAGAAGAGTTTTGAAGGCGGGGGAATTGATAAGCAACAGATAGTATACACGAGGAAACATGGTAAGGGAAGTGTAGGGGATCATCCCACTAGAGGAGTAACTAACTTAGTGGGGAATGTGTGATGGGACAGGTGGCAGAGAGAGAAAGGAGGGCTGTAACGTTATATGCTGAGGGAATAATCAGTAGTGGGGGCATGTATGGATTCAGTTAGAAACTGCATGGGAGTTTTCTAAGCAGCTCGAAATGCTTAGCCTGTTTTCTGCAATTTTCATTTCCATTGTTCATCCATTGTAATTCACAAGTTAGATCCCATTTGAACTCTAACTTGATTTACATCAATAATATCTCCCATTTTCATCTTAAAATTGTTATTTTACTGTTTATTTACTTCTGGATATCAGATTGAGTCCTATCACTTGTTTGCGAGCAAATTATTCCCTTAAATATCTTTTCCCTACTTTAGTCTAAAGGGAAGATTTTGTGCAGGCTCTTGCCAAAGATCTTCCTTGGAAATTGAAAGAATCACGTGTACTAGAGATATTGCAAGCGGTTAGTATGTTTGATCTTTTACAAGAAACACACATTGTTTTGTTTGCTGCTTCTCAGCATGTCTAAAATTTGTTAGGCATGAAATTTGGTGATTAATATTACTTTCACTTCTACGACAATTTATGTGGCCTCCCAAAATCACTCTTTTCCACTAATGTTGCTTTGTTCTACTATTTGGCTTGCAAAAATAATCTTGAGTATTTATTTGCAGATAGACAACAACACTGATGGTCTAGTGGATTTCCGGGAGTTTGTAGCGGCTACATTACACGTGCATCAATTGGAGGAAGACTCTGACAAGTGGCAGCAACTGTCACAGGCTGCTTTTGAGAAATTTGACCTAGATAAAGATGGCTATATTACTCCGGAAGAACTTAGAATGGTTGGTCTCACATCATTTGTCAAGCTCTAAACACATTATGAAAAATTCTCTAAAAGATTAGAAATTGTTCTCTTGTAGTTTACTTACCTATATTAGCATCCGTATAAGTTTACCATTTAGGGGAACAGTTAGAAGATCTGCTTAGTTTGAGCCGTGCATATCTGTAAAAATAAAAGTTAAAAATAATTTACATACATAGTTGCTGCAGCTAATATTCCTTTTTGGCTTTTCAGCATACATGCTTGAGAGGCTCCGTTGATCCTTTGCTAGAGGAAGCTGATATTGACAAAGATGGAAAAATAAGCCTACCAGAGTTTCGGAGACTTCTTAGAACTGCAAGCATGGGTTCTCAAAATGTTTCAAGCCCATCTGTTCATCGGCGGCAGAGGTTCTAGATTAGAGGTGCTTCAGAGGCTGAGATAAGTTTGGAGAAACGAGTGGTGGAGTTCCTCTAAGTAACTTATTGTGTGATTGTGCTGAGTCTCTTAAGACTATCTTCTATCATGCAGATTGACAATCTATGATACTCAAAACTCCAGTTTTGGACTGTGGTAATCCCCTGCGCGGGGATTATGTCCACAATGTCACGAGGACTACATCAAGAAGTGTTTGGTAGAGTTTATGTAGACGATTCATGGACTGGCTTCAGGTATATTGCAGTTTCAGCAGTATCATTTATGTGTCGGAGTTTTCTTGGTTGTGGCATGCAAGTAATGTGTAACTACAAATAAAATCTTCTAGCCAAAAATGAAAAAAAAAATATAAATAAACATGAAATGAAATACGTGGATCAAATTCTGTTCTCACTATATTTCCATCTCATTCTTATTTTATTCCTCTGCAGAAAAAGCGATTACATCCTGCTGTTCTTAGTAGATACTAATGAAATGATTGCATAAATTTGGTGTACTAGTTTGAGTCTGAAATGTATTTATGTTTATATTTATTTATATATAGTTCTCTTCTCTGAAGAATTAGTGGGGGGGCAACAATGTGATTGTGGATTGATGACTTAAGGGAGTGGTTGATGTCTCTGATGACTTGCATTGGAGGTCACTTGTGGGTATGTGCTCTTGCTGTGTTTCTATTATTATGAATGATATGACAGGTTTTTATTTGTAATAGCAATTGAAGCGAGAAGTGGCTAGGACGAATGATGCATTTTTCATGCATCGTTTGTTGAATCATATTCTGTTCTAGCCTCGTATACAGTACATCAAGGCTTTCTTATTATGGGAAATTGATTTCTGAAAAGTATATGCATTAAGGTAACTATGTTAGTCACGAACTTGAATTTTCTCACGAAATTGAATAACAGGATCGTCATATTAGAAAGATAAAGACATTATTAGTTTTTTAGTATAATTAATAGATCCCATAAACCAGCATGACGAGTCTTTGCATACTTGTGTTCAGTGGCGGACCTACACTATGGTGAGGGTGTGCACTTGCACCCCTTCATTTTTTAAAATTCACTAATAAATTTTCTTTTAAATTAAAAATTATAAATAAAATCTTATATTTTTGTATTTTATATCATATACATATAGTTGAATCCATTGATTTTATTTTTTATAATTTGGCCTCACTGATCTAGGATCTTGGGTCCGCCACTGCTTGTGTTCATTTTTAACTAGTCAAGATAATGTGACTGCACTAGCACTACAAGAGTTTATATGATGCCTTTATTATTAAAGGCCGATTATTTTATGTTGTCAGGAGAGCATCTGTAACATTGATAATTTTGCTTTAGAAATTGCAACATATTGTGAAATGATACTCATTCGTAGTCCTGTGCTTCTTTTTCTTTTTCCTTTTGTTCTCTTCATGTACCAAAATTTGATTTTAACTAGAAATATTAAAAATAAAATAAAAGGAGCCTGAAGAAGATTATGGTTTGAGTGTCGTGAGTGTAGATTCCAGTTGACCAATTGAGTCGTTTGCAAGTGAATTTATAGTATTTTTATTTTTTAAAAATAATTTTAATAGCTAAGATATCATGAAATAAAAATGTCACCAAAGACAATCTGAAGCCATAATTTATTATACATTTTATCTTACAAACAGCATTTCTCGTAATTTATTTCCACACGTATAATTGTCTGCATGATAGAGGCATTTTATAAAAAAACAAGCAACATCCCATACAATATTTGTTGCTTAAGAATGAATCAAACTCTTAATTTTCCACACAATAACGATCCCAACACAGCCAATTTTTAGCCCAAAATAGAAGTATCCAAACAAGCAAATGAGCTTCCCCGTACCTGTGCTGCAACACAATATGTAGAGTTGAAAATACTGTATCGATTCCTTTGAAATTTCTTTGTTTCAGGAAGACACTAAAAAATGTTGTAAATGAGGATAACTACTCGATAGTGATTTTGCTCTATTTCCTTCTCCTTTTCTTCTCCAAAAATGAAACCCAACGGAAATGTAAGCGGTGGCTTAATAATTTCAGAATTGTTGTGTTTGATTTTTCAAGATGTTTTTAAATGTTTTTTTTTGGTCGTTTTTTTATAAACCATTTCTAGAGTTCCATAAATTTTCACAAACGACATATTTTGTATGGTTTTATTGATATTTATTTTACAAGCTTTACTTTGCTAATAATGTAGTTAATATATAGCCATTTTTTAAAAATATATTTCTTGACTAAAACATGATAACAAAGATTAAAAAAATATTTACAATTAAACATAATCCTTGTTTTAATTTCTTCAATTATTTTAATTTAAATTATGGAATTATTATACTAACTAATTATAATTTATTTTCTTTCCTCAGTCATTATAAAAAAATTAATACTCACTCCATCCTTTTTAAATACTACAGATCAAGAAATAAGATTATTATTTATATTTATATTAAAATCACTTTAATTTATAAAAATTCCCTTTTACTTATGGACTACCAAAGAGAACATAGTATCCAACTATCTATCCTAAAAAAGGAAATATAAAGATTAAAATATATTTTTTTTCGTGAAATTGACAAAGTTTAAATTTCATTCTCCACAATTTTAAAAGATTAGTTGTTTCCGAACCTACAATTATGATTTTATTACCCCGGCAAAACTTTGTAAATTTTACTGGACCAAAATTTCTTTTAGCCTATTTGTAATTAAACTGCTTCTGCAATTTGTTTCAACTGGAGCGGGAATACTTAATTATAAGCTATGACAAGAACACGTTGAACTTGAAGGAGACGAGAGGAGGGTTCCAAGTTACAAGGAGCGAAGAATGCGTGAGAGAATGAAGATAGTGAGTTACAACGTGAACGCTCTGAGGCAGCGCATAGCGCAGTTCGGGTCTCTCCGGAATCTGCTAAATTCATTCGACGCCGACATCGTTTGTTTTCAGGTGCTTCCCAATTCATCGTTTTTTTTATTCTCAAATTTCTCTCATTCTATTCACAAATGCTGCTTCCTTCAGGAGACGAAACTGCGGAGGCAGGAAGTCACAGCGGATTTGGTCATGGCCGGCGGATACGAATCGTTCTTTTCCTGCACCCGCACCTCCCAGAAGGGTCGAACTGGCTATTCCGGTAACCCCTCTCTTTCATCATCTAAATGGAATGTAAACAAATACACGGTATTGTTTGTGTTTTAGATGTCAAATGTTGTTTATCAATATCATAGGCTAAAAGCCTAACATTTTTTTTTTGTCTTCTCGGAGTCATAAGGTTGCCTTGATGGTGAAGAGAAAAAAATGAGAAAGAGAAGTGGGGGATTTGAATCTTTCCCATTAACAAATTAACTGACCTTTGGAAAAGTTTTTAAAAAAATTGTTTCCTCATTTTAATTTTTAGTTTAACTTTGGTCTCTGAGTTTAAAAAGTTTCACTTGTTAGACCAAATTGGTTCTTCCTTCAGGCATCCCCGTAAGTTTACCACGTGTGATAGGGAATGAAAGATAGCAGCAGAAGACATATTCAAGGAGAAAGAAACAAAGGTGCAGACACAGGACAAAGGGGTGCAGATAGCAGCAAAGGAGAAGAGGACCATCACAAGGCCCTCTTACCTTAGTGACTACGTATAGAGAAGCTTTGTTGAGAGGAAGCTGACGTGGCTTGGATACTGGTATTGCTAGGGAGGAATTGTTGGTAATGAGGAGACAGCATAACCATATTTGAGCACCAATGATTGCCTCAGGATATTCCTTGGCACAAGATGACAAAAGCTGTTAGTAGGAAAACTAGTATAAATAAGGCAATTGTAATTCAAGCAAAGGTGTGAAATATCAAAGCTTCTGTTTCCTGCCTTTCTTTGTTTCTGGAGGTACTGGCCTCGAATCCAGTTTATCTTCTCCTTCTTCCTCTTTGTTTCTGGAGGTGCTGACCCTCGAAGTCAGCAACAAGCCGCTGCACGTAACGTGTCACTGATTAAATTAGTGTGATAAACTAATGGAAGAATCAACTTGGTCTAAACAGAATCACTTTAAGGGACAAAAGTGAAACTTTATAAACTTTTCTAATAAATTTAGTCAATAATAAAAAAAGTGTTTACAAAATGTGTTAGAGAGTGTCTCAACTATACTTCTTAGGCAATAAATTGTGTTGAGTGTCCAGGTGTTATTATATTTTGTCGTGTGAAGTCTGCATTTTTGAGTAATGAAGTGGTGTTGCAGCTGGCAGAAAAGGAAGGGTTTACTGGTCTTTTGGGAAACTTTCAAACTAGCAACAATAAATTGCCATTCTTGATGGGAGATCTTTAGGAATTTACAAAAGATGAGCTTCTAAGTCTTGATAGTGAGGGGCGATGCATAATCACAGATCACACTCACTTTGGTGAAATGGAATCAGTTTAAGCAAATTTTTTACAGGATATTACAGGTATTTGAAATGTTTATTTGTCAATGGAATCAGTGAATGATATGACTAAATCGAAAAGTCATTGCTTTGCAGAATTTTTTCCATATTTCAAACGGTGGATTTTGTTTTTATGTGGACTTTGGTAGTATTTTATGCTTCAATTATGTGTTATTGGATAATTATACTAATTATAAGACGAGTTGATAATTTGGAGCTACAGTTTGAGATTCTCCAAACTTGTTAATGTTGATTATGTTTGAATTGGTTCATCCAATTGTATCATTGCTAAGAAAATGGGACCTGAATACTGCTTGCCCATCTGAATACGTAGAGTTTAAGAAACTCTAGAGCTAGTTTTCAAAATTAGTATTTGTTACTATTTCTTTTGTGTTACCTGTAAATTTGTATGATTCAATGAACATTACCCTGTCTAAAAAGGAAACTATACTTTTTAAAAATGGGACATGAATATCGTAGTCTATGTGCAGTGCTTGTTTTTTTCTGACTGTTTTTGTATAGAACTCAAAATTTTCATTTTTCTTTTGTTTTCTGTTTGATTGATGTTGATAGTCTCTTTAATAGAAAAGATGGGGGTCCCTCTTGCATCAAGGAAGGAGAATATTTGTTGTTGTTGATCTCAATATTGCGCCATTTGCAATTGATCGATGTGATATAGGACCTGATTTTGAAAAAAACGAGTGAGCTTACTGCCAGAATTCTATGAGGTATTTTTAATGTCTAATCTGATATGCTGATAATTATCCTAACTTTTTTCCTGAATTTATGTGTAGGTTTAATGGTTCAAATCAATGTTAATTGAAAATTGGGGCCAATTTTCTGATGTCTTCAGAGCAAAACATCCTGATAGGTATGGATCTTGGAGTTACCAGTTTTGTTAAATATCAGATATTGATGTGTAGTTTCCAATTGGAGATTTAATTCCTGATTTTGATACCTGATGAACATTGCCTTGTCTGAAAATGGAGATTGGAGAATGTTTTTATTCTATCTTCTTTATAAATCTTTTTATCTTTTTTATCTTGTCATCTGTTTTATGTTTTTTTTTCATGTATAATATATCTTTTATCTTTATTGTTTATATAGGATTATGTTGCTTTCAAATTGAAGTCACCTTTTCAATTTTCGAAATTCAGATTATAAAAATGTTTTGTTTGAATATAATGAACTTTATATTTAATTTTAAATCTTATTCTTTGTATGCCAGACTCATTTCTCTGTGCATGTGACTACTGGCTAGTAATATATGCATCATCCATATTTTCCCTTCTTCCTGTCTCTTCTAATTTTACGTTGTGTTTTCCATATTTTGTGGTCACACCTTCAATATGATCAGTATTAATCTTGATAAATCGTATTTGTCTATTTTGAGATTGTATGCAGAAGGGAAGCCTACACCAGTTGGTCACAAAATACAGGTGCTGAAGTATTTAACTTCGGAAGTAGAATTGATCATATTCTGTTTGCTGGTTCATGCTAACATGAATTGGACCTGCAATGCCATAGTTTTATAAGATGCCTTGTCAAGGAATGTGATATTCTGACACAGTATAAACGGTGTAAACCAGAAAGCACACTGAGGTAAGATACAAACATGTGAAATCCTAAGCCATTTTGTCTTTGAAACTAAACGGTTAATTTTTTATTTTTAGATGTAAATTTTAGATACTCGGTGATACTGTAACATGCTCTATGTTTTGGATTATATCATTTTGCATTGCACAGGAAATTGGCAAAAATCGTCTCCCTACTTTCAGAAATTGTTGCTTTTCCACTCCTAGTGTGGTTCTTCACCACTACTGTGTCTAATGGTTAAATGCTGCATGTCTTCCTTGGGGTTAAGTATATAAGTTCTAACTGAATTCCTGATCAGCTCAGTGCCCATAGGTGGAAGGGAGGGCGTAGCGTTAAACTGGAAGGATCTGATCATGCTCCAGTTTTTATGTCTTTACATGAAATTCCTGATGTCTCTCTGCACAGTACTCCTCCCTTATCTGCTAGATATGTTCCCATGGTTCATGGCATACAGCAAACTGTAGCTGCAAAACATTGTTTCTTCTTTGGATGAGATTCTCTGTTCATATGATGTCATTGTTAATGTGTATTTGTTTCTAAACCTTTTCTTGCAGTGTCAGTGTTGATGAAAAGACAAGTTTCTAAAAAAATGAAATCATTTGAGATGGCACAAGAAGACATTGCAATGGATAGTACTTGTGAGAGAAAAGAACCAGTGAACAGAGCTGGTTCATCCACAAGTCCAAATGAATGCCATTTTCCTCCAAGCCAGGATTGAAGGTAGTAGCATTTTGAAACCAACAAACTTTCTGGAGGTTCCTCTCAGGAGTCTGTTTCTAAATCAGGAAGTGAAAATGAAACATCAACAACCAGGCAATGTAACAAATCCAACAAAAAGCTAAAAGTAGTCAATGGTCCCAGCTCTCACTTCGGTCATTTTTCCAGAAAAGTGCAAATCTTGACAATGGTAGTTCTGTAAAAGTAGTCAATGACTCATGTACTGATTACTCAAATAATCAGGCAGAACCCTCTCAACCAAGCCCTCGTTTACAGGAAACTCCAACAGTATTTGCTCATAGTAGCAGTCCCAAGAAATATGGGTTGGATACTGATACATGTGATCAGGATTTAGCTGGACCAAATGGTAGTTCCACAAAAGAAGAAATGAGTAATGTGGCTTCACTAGAGTGGCAACGAATACAACAGTTGATGCAGAACAGTATACCTATTTGCAAGGGCTATAAGGAACCTTGTATTGCTCGGGTGGTGAAGAAACAAGGACCTAATTTTGGCCGCAGATTCTATGTTTGTGCCCACGCTGAGGTAATCTGTTTCCATTGAGTGGTTTTGGGCATTGTGGTTCTACCTTTTTAAAGGCCTTGTGCTTCTAGGTAACTTTTTAAAATTATTCTTCTGCACTACACCATGGCTGTGTTTGGTTCCAAAGAGAGGAAGTTACCGAAGACGGAAATGGGGTGGGTGCGTTTGGTTCGTGCGCTTTTGGAGAGAGTAAAATTACAAATTTCTCTCTTCCCAATTGCAGTAAAATCGATTTTCTTTGGATTTTAGAAAGAAAGAAAAAATTATTTGCCACATATTTCTCTTAAACCAAACAACATAACATATCATTTTATTTCTACTTTTTTTTTTTCAAATTATCTCTTTTATTTCTATTTACCCTATTTATTTGCTTTAAATCAAACACACACTATAGTTTTGTGAGGACTCGATCCATCTGTCCATCAAAGAAATTCAATCGCTTATTAAAACTAGAGTAATGTTGATCTCTAGTTTTATAAGGTTGTCAAACTCGGAAGTTTATGAATGTTCATTAAGGGTTGATAAATCTGATTTGTAAACTACCACTATATGGCAATTTAGTTGTAGGTGCTAAATTGATAGTCTTTCTTTTGAGGACCAAAATAAGGATTGTCTTGTAAGAACTAGCAAACTTGCACCATCTATTATAACGCAGAAGAAAAGTAATAAGCAACATGTTTTAAGGGAGGGATTGCATTTTGAGAAATACTAGAAACATTCTCTGACACACTCTTTTGATTGACAAAAATTTATTTAAAATGATAATTTTGTGGATCTCACATCATATTTAATGATTCTCATTCCTGATTTTATGGTTTTATCAATCAATTCTAACCAATTAGAAAAAACATGTTTAAAGGAGTGTATTGCTAGCACTCTTCTTGGGTTTTAATAAGCTATCCTAGAGCTTGTCATGCGTCTGCTTGAGTTATATTATGGTTATAGCCACCAGTTCTGATAGGTTGGATCGTATTCTGTTTTACATCTTGTCTTCCTTTGTCATTTCAAAATTTGTGCATCACCTCCCTATCCAGAAGATTAACGTGTTTTTCCACTTTCAGGGCCCTGCATCTAATCTTGAAGCAAACTGCGGTTACTTTAAATGGGCTTCTTCAAAGTCCAAGAATAAATAATGGGAGAATGATGTTATAATCAAAGAATGATTCATTTGTCCTTCTCATCCAAGTTTCTTTCATAATAACAATATGGAGCTGAAATACCAGTTTTGCATTACTAATTCCCTTGTCTGTCCACCTTTTTATCAAATAATCCTTGTAGCTTCCTGCTACAATTGTGAATTTTTAGTTTGGCGCAATCAGCTGTTATCATATGTAAAAGAAGAGTGCTAGCAACACACTCTTTTATTGATCAAAATTGAACGAGAACTATAAAATCACGAGTGAGGTTTATTAAATAAGTTGAATCTACATAATTTTATGTTTTTTTAACAAATTTTGACCAATAGTAGAAAGTAGAAAATTTTGTTAAAAAGTGTGTTAACATTTTTGTACGTAAAATAGTAGACATGTTTCTCCATAGAGAAGAATAATTAAAGGGTAGACTCACGAATTGGATAACATCATGTCCCTGCCTTATGTTTGGTTTGAGATGTGTTCCATCAGGGTTGTGCTTAGGGTGAACTTAAGTTCCCTTGTCCCCATATTTTCTTTGGCTAAGAGCTTAAATACCTTAAGGTGAAAATAGCCATATGAAGTGACATAGGTGGTAAATGCCACATATGAAGAAAATAGTCACATTATTACTGTGCCACACACTACCTTTTATGTTGGTTTAATTTTAGTTTTTGTTGCTACCAATGATATTTACTCGGTCTTTAGCATGATTTTATGATAGGATTGGGCTTTTTTTTTTATTTGGTTAATCCCAATCTTGTTTACTGATTAAAAATCAAGGATTATTGGGTAAAATTGTGTGTACCCACACACACACAACTTTTAAAAGATAAAACATATAAATTAATTAACAAAAATAGTTAAGCCTATTTCTTAACCAAGGTTTGAAGTTTGATCTTCGATTTGGGTACGGAGTAACAATTGGATGTATCACTTTACCCCAAAAATAGATTGATCTGGTGGGGGGAGGATTACACCTCCTGGTTATACCAAAAAATTTGATCATTGAGTGAAGTTTGTATTTTCAAAATATTAATGCCAATACAAAATCCTACATTTACAAACTTTGATAAGGGGATTGGTATTTTTACTATCATCAATACTCTTCCCATTCCTTTTTAAAATTACAAACAAAAAGAAACTCTTGTCCTCTACTTATTTTTCTATTTTCCTAAATGCCATAGAAAATTTTGATGCACATGTAACTAAAGAGTTGTATGTATGTCTCTAGAAAGCTCTCCTAGGGTTTTGGAGGAGGTTTCAAAGCAAGAGGTAGATTTGTTGCTCAGAAACAGGAAAAAGGGAAACACAAAGCTAATGGAGATTGCCAAATGGGTGACTCTTTTTGGAAATCTGTCGAAGGAGATTATTTTTCAAAACCTCCCTATAAAGAGAAACTTTTGACCTCGGAGGGTGAAAAATAAGGGTTTTAATTGTTTAGGGGTGGAAGAAGATGCTAGGTGGTTGAGGGACCTAGTAAATGGGGCAAGTGTTGTTGGATCTATTATTACAGAAGAGGATAAGGGGAAGTTTCCAAAGATCCAAGTCATAGTTGAGGAGTTTGTTAAGTAGTGTATGCCATGGAAATGGGTGTTTTTGGTCAAGGTGATAGGAAAGAAGGTTAACTTTAAGATTATTGAAAATCTCCTAAATCGTGAGTGGGTTGTGAAAGGAAGGATCAAAATCATTAATCTCCCAAATGACTTTTTTATAATTCAATTAAACATGTTGATGACTATAAACATACACTTTTTTTGGGTCTTTAGATGATAGTGGACCATTAATGCTTAGTTCAGAGGTGGAGAATTGGGTTATATTCGAATCTTGATATCAAAAGAAAGGTTGCAGCATGGATCAAGATGTTGCACTTAACCATGGAACTATACAACAAAGTTTTTGCGTTGGGTTGGGAACACTCTTGTCACTATGTTGAAGATCAATAAGGTGACTTCCATTCACTCTTGGGGACAATTCACATATTTTTTTGTCGAATTGGATCTGGATAAACTCTTTGTGCCCAAGATCATTGATAGAGGTAAAGAGCTCCCTTTGGAATACAAAGGACTTCTTGCAATTTGCTTGTGTTGTGGGAAATATGGCCATCGAGAGGTGTTTTGCTCAGAAAAGAAGGTGGAACCCCCAACGGTGTAGGGGGAGAATGGATAATTTGAGGACAACGATTGTGTTCATCAGGAAATAAAAATCAATGATGACATAACCAATCTCATCCCTCTACAGAATAGGGTTGACACAAGGGTGACATTAATGGGCCAGCAATCCAATACAGGAGGAAACAAAATGAATAAAAAGACCATTTCTCAGTTTAGCCCCTAGATGCTTGTTAGAAAAGGGAATCATCCATGTAATCATAGAGGAAGGGGATTAAAAAAGGGTACTAAGAAAGGGTCTAACCCTTCCAAAAAGGGAATGACCCTAAAATCAAGGACACAAGTGGGGGCTGTATGGGGTCTAGATTTAAAGTTCTCCAGAAAAATGTGATAGTATCCTATTTAGGAAAGAGAAAGGTGTCTTTAAAGATAGGGTCATCTTTACGGGTAATAAAAGTAGCTCTGAGGTTAGTGGGTCATCGGGGATCAAGGCTTGTAGTGTGGGAAGTAGAAAAAAATCCCCTAAAAGCCATAAAAACATGGGCTAACAAAAAAAATTATGCAACAAATTCCAATCATAAGTTTCCTACGAAGAATCAAAATGCCAAAGGGAAACTCACTTTTGTCCCCCCTAAATATAGGAAATACCAATGATCTAGGACCCATTGGAGGTAAAATTGGTAAGGCCATTGCTGCTATAGAGGGTGTTACTCTTCAAGAATAGCCTTTGGCTGATGTCAAGAGAACTACAATCACCATTTTGAAGGAAGAGATCCTGAGGATGATGAGCCTACAAGGTGCACTCGTTGAACCTGCCAAAAATGATGACATGCATGTTTCAACGATGGTGGAGGACATGTAGAGCCAATGGACGTTAGCGCCATGGAAGCAGAGGCAGTTTCTGTTGTGCCTCAGGATGGTAAGGGCCATGATGGGTCCACCCGTCTAAATATTTTTCAATGACTTTATTGTGTTAGAATTGCAGGGGGACTACTAGAAGGGGTTTTACTAAACTCGTTTAAGATTTGAAGCATGACTATTAAGTCCTTTTTTCTCTATCTCATGGAGACTCATACTAGTAGGATGTGGCTCGTCGAATTAGTAATCAATGTGATTTTGATAATGTCTTTATTCAATACATAGTTGGACAATCTGGAGGAATTTGGATTCTTTGGATGGATGATGAATGGAGAGTCAATGTCAGGGCTCATGATCACCAATTCATTCTTATGAG
Source organism: Glycine soja (assembly GCF_004193775.1). Classification (NCBI taxonomy): domain Eukaryota; kingdom Viridiplantae; phylum Streptophyta; class Magnoliopsida; order Fabales; family Fabaceae; genus Glycine; species Glycine soja. Next base: position 28,206,516 of record NC_041017.1, on the reverse strand, counting down.
CGTGCAGAGGAAGAATAGTCCTCCTTGGATGCATACTACTATCTTTAGGAGCCCACACTATGCTCGTTGCCAAGAATTGTGGAGTTCTTTAGTGGAGCTAGCAAGTGATATTCATGAGTCATGGGCAATAATGGAAGATCTCAATGCTATTAATGTGATAAGGAATTGTCTTATGGGGCTAGCAAAAGTATTAAGGGCTTTTAGGATGTTGTTGATGCTTGTGAATTGGTGGATGCAGGGTCCCTAGGTAGTCCTAATACTAGGAATAGAGATGGAATTGTTAAGTAGTTAGATATGCTCCTCATGAATATGCATTGGCATACCTTTTACCCTAATGCTACTATTTTTCTTCTCATCTCCTTGCTTTTAAATCATATCACAAGCTTCTCTTAGTTCACTTTAGTAAGCCTGTGCAGCGAAAAAGAAACATAAGAACTTTTAATTTATTTCCCCATTCCTCTTCTTCCGTGATTTTGATCATCTTATGAGTAAGTCTTTGGGGTAAGAGTATGTCGTGGTCTCAAGGTATCCAACGCTTTACTTCTTATTTGAGGTATTGGAATAAGCACGTCTTTGGAAACATCTTCCATATGAAGAAATATATGTTGAAGAAGTTACAACAAATGAAGGCTTAATTGGTTGCACATTACACCCCTTTGTTGGCTTAAAATCATAAGGATTTATGGATTGAATACCAACAGGTGTTAGTTGTGAGGAAGTCCTTCTCTACCAAAAGTCTCAATATAAATGAATCACCTTTGGTGATAGGAATTCATGTTACTTCCATGGCATTGTAGCTTTTCGATGAAAGAGAAATAGGGTTGATATGTTGCAAGATAAGGATGGCATGTGGATCTCCCAATATGATAAGCTAGAACATTGTCATAGGATATTACAAAAATTTATTCTTTATGGATACCCCATATGTCCCTCTATGCCTTTCTAGTGCTTTCTTTAAGTTGGAAACTTTTAAAGTGGACACCCTTAAGAAAGATGATTTCAATAGAGGAAATACATGGCATCATTAAGCATATGGGTGGGTTCCAGGCCTAGATGGCTTACAAGCCATTTTCTATCAAACATAGTGGAAGTTTGTGCAACAAAATATATGCAATCTTGTTTTCTCTATTTTTGAGCAGCCAAGTTGTGTGGATGAATTAAATGCTACGCTAATTACACTTATCCCCAAATTAGATAATGTTGTTTGGCTCAAGAATTTTCACCTAATAAGTTTATGCAATGTTTCTTACAAGATTGGTACCAAAATATTGGTCGATAAACTTCAATTGGTAATGAAAAAGTCAATTCATCCGTGTCTGTGCAACTTTATTTCGAACAGGCGTGACGCAAATAACATTGTCGTAGATCAAGAGATTTTTCACTCTATGAGAGGTAAAAAATGAGCTAAGGATTGGATGGCAATAAAGATTGACTTAGAAAATACTTATGATCGCCTCCAATGGGAATTTGTTAAAGAAACTCTCCAAGATGTAGGCTATTTGGACAGATTTGTGGAATTTGTCTAGTATTGTATCTCAACCTCAAAAATGTAGATGTTGTGGAATTGAGAGACATTGGAAAGTTTCTTACCTCAAAAAGGGATTCGGCAAAGGGATCTCATCCCGCCGCTACTATTTGTCTTATGCATTGAAAGACTCTTCTATATGATAAATGAGGCGGTCAATTAAAAGTTGTGGAAGCTCATCAACATTTCAAGAGATAACACCCCTATTTGATACTATCATACCCTAATTTCATCTGGGGACGATCACTTGCAAACATTTGGATTCTTGTCAGCCGAATTGAGCTGATTAACACCAATTGCACACATTCTGTAAGGTTTTTTGACGTTTCGGAAGGAAATGTGGAAAATAAAATCAAAAGGAGGGAAAAGGGGTCACTTTCGGGGAAATTTTCAACCCCTGAGCCACCTAGATAACTTCATGATGAAGTAATCAGCTTGCCTAGGAGAGCTCAGCTCACCTGGGCGAGCAAGTTACTTCAGGATGAAGTTATCAACTTGCCTGGGCAAGCTACCTTCATCCCAAGTGGCATGTTTTGCTATAAATAAGTGTGGGAAGGCTAAAGGAAAGGGTCCCTGAATTCCTTGAAGTCCAGAGGTCTAGAAAGAAGAAGAAATAAGAGAAAAGAAGAAGAAAGAAGAGAAAACAAGGCTGAAACGCTTTCGAATCGCATTCGTGGTCGATTCCTACACCGTTCGTCGTTCGTTCCTCGATCATTCTTCGTTCGTTCATCGTTTGTTCTTCATTTTTCGTATGGTTAGTGCTTGCTTTAAGGATTTAAATTTGATTTATGGACCCATAGGGGTCCCCTTTATTGTTTGTGCATCTTCATCTCCTTCTTCGATCATCAGTGATTTTTTTCTTTGTTTAAAGCGAGTTTCAACCGATCGTTCATACCGTAATCTCATTTAATCACCGCTAAAATAAAATTCAACCAATCATTTGTGTTGCAATCTCACTTAATCATTGTTTAAATGAATTTCAATCGATTGTTTGTGTTGTAATCTCAGTTAATCACTTTTTAAATAAGTTTCAACCGATCGTTTGTGTCGTAAACTTTTTTCATCAATGTAAAATAAGTTTTAACCAGTCATTAACGCTGCAAGTTATCTCTAAAAAAGGATTGAAGATTAATGAGCCAAAACCAAATAAAACCAACTCATAAACTTCTTTATTTCATCAAAAAAATCAAGAGATCATTCAAAGGTTCAACGCCTTAATGGTTCTCTCCTTTCAAAAAAATCAATAGATCGTTCAAAGGTCCAATGCCTTAATGACTCTCTTCTCTTTTCAAAAATCAAAAGATCGTTTCGAGGTCCAACGCCTTAAACGACTTTTGTTCAATTAAAATCAATCTTTCAAAAAAGATAAAAATAATTTAACCAACAAAATTTCAGACTTTAAAAACTAAATATATATGATTTCCTCATCACACTCAAGGATACGTGTTGACCCCAAAAAGATAAAAAGGTGAAATACATAAAAAAAACATAAGAAGAGAAAATACATAATTTTGAAGTCATGTCTTGCACACTCGATTAGAGGTTGTCGTCCCTTGTGACGAGCGTGTGGGGTGCTAATACCTTTCTCATGCGCAAACAACTCTCGAACCCTCATTTTCAAAATACGCAAACCATCATCTTTTTTTTTCTAGCGTTTTCTTCAAATAAACGTTGGTGGCGACTCCTCGTGTTTTCCTTCATTGGAAGACGCACCTTTGGTCCATTCGAGAGGCCTTTTCGCACCCCGCCGGAGGGTAGGTTGCGACAAATACTTAGTGTTTCCTGATGATCTACTATTGTTTGCAGAAGCCAACAATCATCAAGTGGAGATAATTAACTCAATGCTTAGGTTGTTTTGAGATAGTTCTGATAAGAAAATTAACTTTTAGAAGTCAAGAATATATTTCTTTAACAATATGTTTGTTGTACTCTCGAGATAAGCAAGTGAACATAGTCTATTTGTTGTAAGAAACAATGAGTATTGAGTTATCGTATCCATAGAGACTTAATGCAACATCTAGGAAATCAACAATAAAGTTATCTAAAACAGAAAGATTTATAGAAGCATTCAATGCAACGAGGTGTCAATTCATTGTGGCGAATGTCTCAAAATTTTATTTTTTTTTAAGAAAGGATTTCACTCTAGCAAAACAAGGATTCGCTATAGCGAAAATAAACTGTTTCTAATTTTTTGAAAGAATTTTTGGAGAGAAATCAAATTCAAAAGTGGAAAAACGTTGATGAGATGAAATCTATAGGATTCTACATATGTAACTCGATCTTAATCAATCTCTCGGTTCAATACAACTAAGATTCAACTTAAATGATTATTCCTAATTCCTTAAGTGATTAATCTTTGAGTTCTAAGTCCAATCCCTAATTCCTTAGGTGATTTAACCTAAAACTCAGAACTTAAACAATGAATCTCTACAATGCAAGAACATGATTTCATTGCTAAAACCAAATCTTTGCACAATTTCAATTCAAATGTAGGATATGAACATGCTTCCAAACAATCCAAACCACTAAAAGCTAGGTTGATCACTCCTAACATGCATCTAAGAAGAATCTTCACAATTTACACTTGATCACCGATGAAAATGGATTGGCGACAGGGCTTTCATGATGAAAATGGGTTGACGACTTTGCACTAGGAAAAACATGTTATGGGCATCTACTGTTCGAGCTAAGTACAGTTCCGGTTCTAAAGAAGAGGCTTTTGGAAGGTAATATGTAATAGTTGGGATAAGGTGGATCAACACCTTTTTTGGAAGGTGTGGCGAATGGTAAATCAACCTAGTTCTGGTTGGAATTGGATGTTTGATGTCCCTCATAAGGGAAGCTTATTGACAAAGCACTAATCACTCCGGATGACAATGAATTGCAAACTAAAGTCGGGAGTTTATGGGGACATATGGCGATTGGAATTATGCTAAACTAGCTCAGGTTTTGCCTCCAGATGTGTTTGTTTTGTGATCAAGGCCTTAGTCCCGCCAGATATTTCAGATGATGATGCTTTAGCTATGTTGTGTGTCTCTGGACAGATTTGTGTCGAAGAATATTTTGTTCTCCAACATTTGGAAGTGGCAAGATCCAGAAGAAAATGGAGTTCACTTGTGGAAAGTTGCAAAGAATGCCTTGCTAACAAATGTCCAAAGATGCCAAAGAGGTATGTCTGTTGACAATGCGTGCCCAAAATGTAGGGAGGCACCTAAAGATATGCTTCACCTAATGGGTTTAATCTTGGTCGATGCTCAATTACTATGTCTGAACTGTTGGCCATTTTCCTTGGTATACACTCAGACAGCCTTGGAAAAAGGCTTTACTAACTTCCGTTTGAGTCTGATTTATTAGACTAAGTTAAAGTAATGGTAAAAGTAGTTAAGTTAGAGTTTGATAGAAGTTAGTTAGTTCCAAGTTGATATATATATATATAGCAATCATTGTGTAATCATTTACTAATTTTTTAATGAATTCATTTTCTATTCTCTCATCTAATATGAGAGTCAATGATCCAACTACAACTTAGTAGAGTAGATATAAATAGACCATTAGAAATAGAATTAACTTCTAGAGCAAAATAGATCATTAGGAATAGAATTGACTTCTAGAGTAAACATAATCATACCACTATCTAGCTTGAAATTAACTCACTTTTAACAAACTAACTGAAATAACTACTTTTACTACTACTTTAACTAACTCTAATATGATTCCCAACAACTATCGACCTGCTAGTTACCAAAGGATGTCCTGCAACGCATATTTGTTCCCCGCCGATCCAACGGATAATATCCTTTACCCTCAAAGGTGGTACATATGCTTGGAAGCAAATGCTCCGCGAAGCCAATCAAGTGGCGGATGTTTTGTCGAAGTTTGGTTTAACTGAATAATAGCGTTAGGGTTTTTTTTATAGTGTTCCAGATTTTATTTCCTTGCCGCTTTTGGTGGATGTAATTAGCGTACAGTTCCCATGTGGGTCTTCATTGATTTATAACTGGTTTTTTTACCTGATTTCCATATAAAAAAAAAGTCATATAAACATTTTTTGTTTTTACTTTTAGATTGACAAGTGATTTGTAAATAAAACTCAGATGAATCACTTTTTTTATTATACTTTTTTTTTCTCCTTTAAATCATCTGATTACAATACAAATTAACTTTTTAATAGTAATAGAATTAATTATGATATAAATTATCTTAATGACGAATTAATTGCTATTAAATTACTTTTAATTAAAATTTAAATTAATGACAATTTATCCTTTTTAATTGTAATCAAAATAAATTATGACAAATTATTATCATAATTAATTCGACTTCTATTAAAAATATTTTTCTAAAAATAAAATAATTTTAGTAATATAAAAAATGAAAATACCTTTACTATTCTTTTGATTTTTTGAAATTATTTTAATACTTTTACTATTCTTTTCATTCATCCAAACAAATGAAGTTTTTTTTTTTGTATTTTTCTTCCTAGTTTTATTCATCAAAATAACATCCTTTCCAATTTATTTCCTTTTAATATCCCTCTTCTTTTTTCTTTTCTATTTCATTCTTCACATAAAAATATATATTAATATTTATATAATCGGGCAATATCATGTTAAAATGTAATTATATATGGATAAATATTCTATGACATGTGAATAGAAAATTTACATTGAAGCGTATTAATTTCTAACTAGCAATTAGGATTAGAAATGTGTTTGGTCAGGTTACACTTCATTCCTCTGAAAAAAAGGTTAAGACTCCATAAATCCTAGTAAAACATTTGCATATTAGTGGTAAAAGTCAAAATACTGCACTAAAATTGCATATGTATAAAAATATTTGTGTTCCAATAGGGAATTGACTGCTTTTATATGAACCAAACATGCAGCATCCCGTTAGGTCATTTCATCCAAAAGAGAATTGACTGCTTTTGTATTACTTTTTTTTTCTTCTTAAACCTCATTCATCAAAGGAAAAAGATCCTCCCTAATCCATAATTTAACCGGAAAATAAGGAAAACCTCACAAAATTGTTTCCATCAACAATCAAACTCGAGTATTATCTAAATGATTCAGCTTCCGATAAAAACATTGGTTATCTGGACCAAGTTATCTCTCCTACAAGTTATCACTTTAAAAGAAAGAATATGATAAAAGATAATCATATAACTGAGTTTTTGTCCATTAGATATTTAGCTTGCATAATAGAAAGAGAGGGGAGGAGTCCATTAGCTTAGAAAACAAGTCCATGCCACGGAGTTGCAAGACGGTCTTCTTAAAATACAACATCCAGAAGCAGAGAATAAAAAAGATATATGTTCACCTAAAAAAGGAATATTTCTACAGGAGACTGATCCTTCCATGATCATTTTTTTTTTGTACAAAAGGAAAGAGACGCAGATTAGAGAAACATATACAGGAAGAGTTGGAAGTGGCTCAATCCAATTCTTTAGCATGCACACCTCCAGTCAGTATAAGAAAAAATGTTAAATCTTAACAAACTCCAATTGTGTTCGTGCCAGAAATGGAAAACCATTACCAAGATCCAATCATGACGAGTCTCAGATGCCACTTCCAATTTTAAAATCTGAAAGAGTGGCAGATTCTCGAGCCTCAACTGTTGATGGTGCTTCCTTCTTGTCAAACCCAAAAAAGGAGCAATTCTGGAATGCATCCAGGCTGCTGGCTATCAAGCGATTCAGTCCACTAAGACTATCACTAAAAATTAGATCTTCGCTATGGTATTTAGTTGATGATGGTATTTCCAAATCCAAAGGTCCCAAGGAATCAGGCTGCAACATGATAGAATTGAAAGACAGTAGGAAATCAAGTCAGATGCATTGTGTGTGTATATATATTACATAATAAAAAATAATAGATCAATCTTATGAATTCAACAGTTCAAAATGTTTTTGAAGCTCGGATTTATTATTTTGTTGGATAGTTCAGAGTGACAGAATGTAAACATGTTTGTAATGGCTTCTTGTAATAAGCATCCTACTAATTGTGTTCGCCGTAAGTGAACCTAAACAGCTATAAAGAAGCCATGGATTCTGATGGGAAAAATTGGAGTATAGAAAAAAAAATACCCAATACATATCTGCCAGCGCACTAAAATCCTTTCCTAAATGCTCCTGGACATCTGCATCAGACTCGGAACTGTCCATAGGCATAGGGTCTGTTTGAGCACAATCATCCACAAGCCTCTCTCTTTCAGGTGACAGCTGCAATAAATACTCTGAAAATTAAACCTTGCTTCACTTCACAAGCAATGCCTAGTGATTACAATTAAGATATACTACCTCATCCAATTTGTCAAAGCTTCTTTTAGTAACCTTTTTCTCAGACTCTAAAGAAGCAACTGGAGATAAACAAGGACGATATTCTTGAAGAATAGGATCTTTTTTAAATAAAAAGGCATCACAAGTTTCTTCAGCATCCCAGATGGAAGACATATGGGATGCCAGAGAGGATCGTCCCATCCTGTCTTGGTGTCTAGATATGTGAGCAGCAATAGCAGCATCAAAAGAATCACTACTAAAAGGAATTTGCTGAACATCATAACAACTCTCTGCAATAGGAGGATTGATGCAGTTATCAAGATCCTGGGACACTCCTGAAAGTAGGTCCCCCACACTAATGTTGGTAAGGCTGTCAGCCCACTCTCCAGCTGACAGTCCTGCTCCACTGCTTAATTTCAACTCATCCTGAATACATACATAGAACTTAAAAGTTATGGATGCTGATAATGATACAAGATGCAACTTAACTATCCAAATAAAAAAGTCTGGTTAATGTATACCACTCAAACCATGTAGTACGTAATTGGAATTTGGAACATAACAATCTAAAAAAGGAGGGAAGATATGCCCAAGATCCCAAGAACGAGAAAATTTATATCATGAACTAACAAAGTACAATAAGGTAACACTTAAAGATCCTATGACACTAGATGAAAGCCTAAAGTAACACTATAGGGCTAATAAAAGCAACAAAAATAGAGAGGATGGCAATTACCATGTCTTCCAACTGTGTAGTCACAGCTCCATCCCTAACATCTTTTCCATGCCATGGTGTATTGGCTGTAGGATCACGAGATTCCACAGTGCTTGTATTCAGGTAAACATTGTTTCCTCTAGCATTAGACAAATCAGTTGAAGCAGTCATAAGAGTATGGTTTCTGTTCATGGATGTTCTGCAATCTTCAGAGAGCTCCATGGAAAGAGTATTAGTCAATGGTGTAGGAAATGAAACTGAATTCACAATCGGATCCTTAGCATTGTCCACACTACTTTTGTATTGTCTGAGCATGGAGCCAGATGCTTCAGGCACTTGCATATTTAATAACCCAAACTCAGTATTGGAGAACCAACCATACCTTCACAAAGATCAGCAAATATGATCATTACAAAGTACATATAGTAAAAATGAAATTCTACTCCATATTTATTATTCCTAATCTATCCCTTGTCTCTTAATTAAATAGACCACCTCACTCTACATACACAAGCCCTCATGCTGTTTACTTTTCTTGAGTATGTTCTCCAAATTCCATCAGAGTTAATTTACTACTTCGTATAACCGGCAATTAAGGACAAACACTCATACTTAAAAATATCTTCAATAAAGAAGGTAAAGCGGCCCACATGGCTTTCCATTTAAAGCATTTCTTGTATGTATAGAATCCCTGAAACATTTTGCTGGTTTATATAACTCAGTATCCCAAAACCATTTTGTTTACTTTTCCCTAATCAATTCAACATTTCACAGAAAGCATGTTTATGAATTAACAAATTAACCAGTGACGAAGTGAATTAATTTTCTCATGTTCTTTTATATAAGCAATTATTAAGAACATCGCAATTAAATAGTTTTCTTACATGTCACTGTCTAATTACTTCAAATATAACAATAAAGAAGGTAAAGTAGCCCAGATGGCTTTCCATTTAAAGCATTTCTTGTGTGTATAGAATCCCTGAAACATTTTGCTGTTTTTTATAACTCAGTATCAAAATCATTTTGTTTACTTTTCCCTCATCAATTCAACATTTCACAGAAAGCATGATTATAAATTAACCAATTAATCAGCGATGAAGTGAATGAATTTTCACAGGTTCTTTTATCTAAGCAATTATTAAGAGCATCACAATTGAATAGTTTTCTTACATGCCACTGTCTAGTTACTTCAAATATAACAATAAACCAAGATGGCAAGATAAAAGAGGTACCTTAAACGGAAGATGGGTGGACTTCCAATCATTGCATATATATCAGCTGCACTAAGAGTAGATTCCTGGGTCCATCTCGGATAATTAACTAAATTTTCCCTTTGAATACCATAAGGAAAAAGCATTACTTCTCCAGCTGCTATGCTTGAATTACCCCATTTACGGTTTAGATGTTCTAAAATTGATGATATCTTCTTTCGAGTACTAAGTGTAAGCTCCAGGTGTGGATTATGCTTATCCTAAGAGGGGAAAAAAAGAAAAAGATATGATAGTTTCCAAAAGCACTTTTACATTGCTAAAGTAAGATTCTTGTTGGTTTTCTTTTATACTCACCATTTCCAATGCTCTTCGAGTAGGTTCATCAATTGGAAATAACTGGAGCTTAAGTTTCATACTATTGTTCACATTGTTATCAACAAATTGCTTTTGTGGACATTTGGCTAAAGAGGCCAGGACATAATCAGCGGGATCAGAACATCTTTCTCCTGGAACGAACATAGAAAAATTGATTGAAGTTACAGAAGATCCAAGAAAGCCCTCGTGGAAGCAAGGATAGGATAAAACTCCAAGTGTGGTAGCTACCTGGATTCTCCTGGTCTTGTTCAATTTCTTTAACAGTTGCAGCTCGCTCCAAATGCTCAGCAGCATCTGCAACTAAAGAAACACCAGCAATTGCAGCCTTCTCCCATTTTTTATAAGCAGCCGTTGAAATCGTACCTGAGAAATAAAGAGAACCTAGTTATTACTGTAAAGTAAGAAAAAAAATTGACTAATGCAAATTTACTTTAAATTTTAAATATATATTATCCAATTATCATGAAGGAAAAACTAGTTCAAAGCAGAAAACTGGTAAATGAGATCTTGAAGGGAATTGAAAAAGATCACCAGATTTCTTTCGTTGCCTTGTTGGTTTCATGGTATTTGAATCTCCCTTGGTGTTACTATGGTTAACACCCATGTTTACAGTGCGCTTCGTTGATGGTTTAGAAGGTCCCAATTTTAAAATATTTTGATTGTCAACAAGTACCAGTTTAACTGCACGGGCATCATTTCCTGATGCTCTACTTTGATTTGAGACTGCGGTAGGTGCAGCAGGAAGACAATTCCCCCCCTGTAAGGGTCGCTTCCTCACATTCTTCTTCCGATCCTTCAATAATTGGTGCTCCTTTGCGACAAAAAATGTAGATCAGCTCCAGCACATACAGAAGATATTAAAAAAAATCCCAAATAACTGTAAATAGCCTTTACTAACCAAGGCTTCTAAAAAAATTTTAAATCTCCGGGGCTTCAGGTGAAGCTTTGAGGCTTTGCAGCTATACTTTTCTAATAAAGACCACCTGTGTCTCAGGTAAAAGTGAGAAACTAGTGAGAAACTTTCAATGCAAAAAACTCCCATAATATACCCCTATTCTTATTCAAGAAATTACTATAATATGATAAAATTATAAAATCCACTGTCAATCTCAGTCTCAAAATCGAATGTCATTTACCAAGTCACTAAACAGTCCAGTCTATCCTCAAATTAAAAAACGGTATTTAAACAGGGGATGTTGTGTACTTTAAGAATATTAGTTAGGAATTTCAGCCCTTAATGTTTTCTTACTACCAAAGATGATTACGCTTATGGTCTACATGTTTTCCTCCCATCATCAACCTGTTCTTTCCATGATTTTCCTTACGTGTATACAATAAAATAGACTAAATTTCAGTTAACCAATGCACCATCATAGAAATAACATTTTTTAACTTGGTGAACAAAAAGATAGTCTACATCTTACACACATGCAGTCAAGTGCGCATCTACATGTATATAAACCCATTTTAACAACCACTCTGAATAAATTGTTACCAGCGAAGCATTGCAGCATTAGTATCTTTAGAGTTTTTGGCATCCAAACATAATCCTGGACCAAGAAGTTTGTTCATCCGTCTCACAAGTCGGTAGTAATAATGCCTGACCTGCAAGTCAGCCCCCACACAAAAAAGTGCGTAAGAAAACTAAAACAAGACATGATATTATTTGCAATAAAACTAAAACATAATCATTTTTTTTTTGGGGGGGGGGGGGTGGTGGATGAATGGGAAAATGCAAAGGGTTAAAAAGCCACGTGAAGTTTTAGTGGATACCTGATCCTTGTTTTTACTTTGTACACGGGAAGTGATTTTCTCAAAATTCTACATTCAAGAATATTTCGATCAGAAATCATTATGATACCATAAGAAACAAACACAGAAAGGTAACAACACCAAAGATAAATGTACCTTCCCAACTTGTCGTAACGCGGTGAAGAAACTTTCCTCCTCTTGTCGAGTCCATGCAGCCCACTGCCTGGTCGGTTTTTTTGTAGCTATATACGACATCAAGCAATTAAACCTTTGACTTCTCATCCCAACGATGACACGTGTCAAAGCCTAACTGCACACCAAATAAAAATTAGGAATGAAGCTCGAAAACTGACCTGGCTGCTGCGGGTTAACACCATTTGCAACAGAAGAGGAAACACCAGGATCCCCATTTTGAACTGAAACTACAGTCTCTGGCTGAAGTTGATTATTCAAATCAAGCGAGATTGGCACCTCGACCTCCATTTTTTTCCTTTATTACATGCTCTACCTCCTAAATTCAAATTCACCTAAGGTTCAGTTTCATTGAGAATTACAATTATTAGAGTACTAAAAATCATGCCTCAGCTGCAACACAGGATCATAAGTTATGAAGAACAGGGATCACAATTGTTTAATACAGGTACATGCTACAACGCACAATGTAGGTTACAGGCACAGAAAAATTAATTCACACTCCAATTAGTTTTCCACACAGATAATATTCGAAAACATTTAAATAATGCATGGAAATTGTTTTATTCGAATTTCGATGAAACTGATGAAGAGGAATCGAGGATGTAAGACAAGGAACACCATCAAATTGTAGCTCAGGGAACGAATTTTTTTTTACCTTGTGAAGCAATAACTTTCGAATTGATGAGTTGCGGAAACGGAACAACGGAGGAATTGCGAGATTCTATGCGAGAAAGGTAGCGTAAAGAAGGGGAATTGAAAATCTGCAAACCCTAACGCGATGCAAAATGATGAAAGAAGAAGCAAGATCGACGAAGCTGCATCTTCTGTTCTTCTAAATCTAAACGCTTCGTTTCCAGTCTTTACAATTTTTATTTTTTTAAAATTAGCAATAGTCCTTTATTCCTTTTGTATTACACTTGGGTCCTTTAATAAGAATTTTGAAATATTTATGTTTTTTTTAATAAGCATTAAATAGCTCACCGAAAAAAAAAGTACTACTCCAAATTATTTAATATTTATTTACTATAAAAGTATTTAATATTTAAGTTTTTTTAATAAGCATTAGTAGGTATTAAATAATTCTAAATTAAAAGTCAGCAAAAAAAAACTATAAGTTATTTAATACTTACTTACTATAAAAGTAAACACGGTTAGAGATGGATCAGGGTTGAGAAAAATTTACACCCTACCCAATAAAAAATATTTGGGTTGCATCATGTTGAATTTGTTCGCTCTAATTAGGTCAATCCAACTTGGGGAGAAATTGATAAATTTAATATATTTTGATTTGGATTAGAATGGAAATTATCTACTAATTTATTTATATTTATTAAAACTATTCAATTCATTCATAATTTATTTTATAAAATCAATCCAATCCATCTATTAATATTTTTTTATATAAATGGATATCTAATATATTTGTAAAATTATTTTTAAAAATTAAAGAATTATAACTACTTTTAAAATGTTTTTTCTCAACTATCCAAAAAAAGTTTTAATTTAACCTTCACAAAACTAATTTCACCTTGAACTCGCCAAAGTATTTTTACCTTTACTTCAATGAGTTTAATCAAAATATACAATCAATTATAGATAAGTAAATAATCAATCAATCAACTAATCAAAAAAGTATATAATCAATTATAGATAATATATGTTCATATTATTCTCTAATGGTAGATAACACAAATGATCTCATAAATACAAATTATAATATATAAGTATAACAATAAAATCTAAAAGGGTGTAAAAAACATACCTAAATTATACCATGAGTTGCCATGACGATGAAATCTTTAATTATTCTTGAGAGGATTTTTGTCACATTGTAGAAGATTGTTTAAGAGAATCTTACTAAGAGAAAGACACTCAAAATGTCAATTTGTTTAATGAAATAACAAATTTATAATCCTCTCCCAATTGATAAGGGACCTCTCAATGAGTTATTTACTCAATAATTGACTCAACCCATCACAAGGTCACTTTTATCTATAATCTCATCTAAAATATCTATAATTACATATGATATTTATCTTATCTCAAATTGTTGATTGATGATAAAAGATAATATAATAATTATTGATTAATATTAATCCATAATAAATATTTTAACATTCTCTCTCCTAGATAGTATTAACCAATGAAAATAATCATCAAAGCTAGAACGACAATCTTAATCATATGTCAATAATATAAGAAATCTAAAATATTTAACGCTAGAAAATAATATTTGATAAGGATACATATCTATTGCATCATATATACATATCTCTCACACAAAAATAATGTATGAAATAATATAGTCTAATAGTCAAAATACGCTATATAACAATGATCCAAGCATCTAAAATGCTACAAGATATGTTACCAAGACTATATATATATATATATAATATCATGAAAAAGTTTTTCGACTCCCACTAACCCAAAACACCAAAAGACTTAACCAAACACAAATGATTAACAAAATTCTCAAAGCTCAATAGTTAATTCTTTGGTCATTGAATCTTCAAATGTTTTCTTTCAACATCATATCATTTTAAGTCTAAAAAAGTTATAAAGGCCGGAACATAATTCACAAGCATCTAAGTGTTCATGATAGTCCAATAACAAAAATGATCAAATATGGGCTAAAGCAATAAATGTCCTTACAATAATTGACACTCAATTAATTTGAGTTTCACAAAATAACTAACTATGCAAACGTGAAATCCATTAGCTTCCTACTTGGGTGACATAGACACCTAGATTAAATAAAACGATACTCTAAATTAGTACGACCACAAAATGTTAATCATGAGCACAAACTTAGATTATTGTTCCAAACATAAAATTTATAAGTATCTCAATGACGCAAAATTGTAATCGATAGGAATACTATGATAACAAGCACCAATGTAGAGAATAATACTCGATATATTTACAATATAATTATAAATTTCGACCAAATAAAATGTGAAGTTTTGGGTAAAAGAGATGCACAAGATAATTGGTTTTCAAAAGACTATTGGGCAATTCTTAACAAAATGGCATTGACATATGTTAAAGATGCTTACTAAGATACAAAGGATTTTATGTATCTCAACTCAATAGGAAAAGAATAAATAACAAAGGCCTTTTGGAGTATGTCATATGATCATTAAATATACACAAGAGTATATGACAATACAATATTGATAAATCTCGATACATAACACAAGATTATATACTCCCACTAATCCAAAATAAGATTATGATTCTCATTGGAGTTCACTAGTATTAAAATATTCTAATGATAGTAGGATCATAGTTCTATAAGATAATACTCAATGTAAATAGAACATATTATTTCTTCTCTCAAAGAATTAAGTATTAGAGAGGAGTGGTTAGAAACGAGAATATGAAACCAAATACACAATTCATCTATCAATTGCAGAGTTTTATAAAAGGGTTTCATAGCTAACCACATGTTAATCCTAAAAATATATTAACCCTCAAAAGAATCACGTAAACAATATAATTCTAAGTGAGATAAAAAAACCCTAATTTTAAAATAGAGAATGTGATCATTTGCAAATTTTCAATTACTCACTCAAATCATAAACTCAAGTGCTACAATTATAAACAATATCTACACACTTAAGTGAAAGATTTAGTTACATGCAACAGAAGTACACCAGACCTATACTTAGCAAATATTAAGGATATAACAACATAGTCTCTAACTCTTATCACATACTATAATAGACATAGGTTTATCTATATATCCCAAATTAAAGCATATAGTTTCAACAAAATTGCATAAATACCACTAGTAATGAAACAAAATATGGTACGGAGAAATTGATCTCTTTAAATTTGGGACTCATATATATATATATATATATATATATATATATATATCTATATTATTCTTAGAAAAAATAGCTAGGGTCGACAAGTGATTGGGTGTCTAATGAGGTTAGGCTAATCTTGTCCATTTGGGTGTGTCCCTATAATTAGATCACGTCTAAGGTTCTGACTCAAATGTGAAAGTGTAATCTCCGTCTCCTTAGGTCAAGCGCTAATTTATGTACAATTAACTGCTGTAATGGTTATCCTGAAATCTCTGGATGTGTATCGTAGGTGGTTACACAGAAGTTACCATTTATCTAAGATGAAACATACATTAACCAAGAACAGATAAAACATACTAAATAAACAAATGGCAAGCAACATAGAAAGCTCTGCAAAGCAAAGCTGACGTTTCCCAAAACTTGCCTTTATCTCTGACAGAGGGGATGCATGAGGTGCCTTGGAGCTCGGTTGGCCTACTTTCGATGGGGTACATGATTTTTCACTTTTTTATGGGGTGCAGGAAGCAAAAGCCCTCCTCCTTTCAACGCCCATACCTAAAAAGGCCACAAATTAAAACCCAATTCAATCCGAAACAGAGAGAGCGAGGACACCATGGCCAACAACAACGAAGAGGAAGAGGAAGCAGTGGCGCCAATGGTGAAGTTGGGTTCTTACGGTGGTGAGGTTCGGTTGGTGGTTGGTGGGGAGGAATCCGCTGCGGAGGAGACCATGCTGCTGTGGGGTATTCAGCAGCCCACACTTTCCAAACCCAATGCCTTCGTCTCTCAAGCTTCCTTGCAACTCTCCCTCGACTCTTGTGGCCACTCTCTCTCCATTCTTCAATCCCCTTCCTCACTGGTATATCTCTCTCAATGCTCTGGTTAAAGGTTATTGATTAAAGCTTTGATTTTGATCTTGTTTTGGGTTCTAACTTGATCACCCGGTTTTGTTTTTTGCCCGAACGTGATTACCCATTTCATAAAATACCATGATGCTGATTGTTTTTGCTTAAAGTTATTAGCTTGCTATAGCCCCTGTTGATGACATGTGTTATCGAAGATCTGAATTTGAGAAAATGAACCATTTAACTTATTTTTGAGTAATCATTAATATATATATAGTGTCTGGAGTGTCTTGGATGCTGTACACTTGTTTTTTAGGAGCGGAACTTAACTAACAGAATAAACTAACTTAAATTAGTGACTAATTTGTTTGGGCATGTTTTGGTGGTTGAGGGATAGAGGCATGTGATTCGTGCTTGTTTTTTTTTATTACTTATGTGTAATGGTTCTGTTGACATGGATAATTCACATTAGTGCTCAGATGGCTTCTGCTTTGGCTTGTGCCTTTTCTAATGATTGGTTTTTAGTTTTAAACAGTTTTGAGATTTTGGACTTTTGTTTCAAGGGAACGCCTGGAGTAACTGGAGCAGTGATGTGGGACAGTGGAGTTGTACTGGGAAAGTTTCTAGAGCATGCTGTTGACTCAGGGATGCTTGTCCTTCAGGGAAAGAAGATTGTTGAATTGGGTTCTGGTTGTGGATTGGTTGGGTAAGTTCAATTGCAATCTCATCCTATTTGACCTGTTCATGCTAAATGGCTACAGTTTGTCCATAGTTTCTTGATTAGCTTTTGTCTTTTTCCACAAGGATTTACTGAACTAGGAAAATAGAGCTTTGAGCTTTTGCATTGTCTTTTTTTACGAACAAGAGACCGTTTGAATAAGCTTCTCAATAGGTCCTTTTTGGAGAAGAAAATATAATGAATTAAGAAGTTAATAACAATCAAATTTCTCCTCCCACAGGTTAAAATCTACTTTTCCACCTAAATTTTGCTATGAACTCTCATCTTTCTACTCCATTAGTTGTGTATAAGTTGATTTTATCTTATGGGAGAAGTTTGATTCATTTTACCTCCTTAATTCTTCTTATTTTCTTTTTGGTTGTTCAAAATTTTATCCAAACTATCTCTAAGTTTTCTAAAAAATGACGAGGAATTATTTTTAAGTTTGTTCTTACTCATTCTATGATACACCTTTCTTATTTTTTTCTTCCTTAGTTGCATTGCAACCCTTTTGGGTAGTGAGGTCATTGTCACTGATCTGCCAGATAGGCTGAGGCTACTGAGAAAGAATATTGAGACCAACATGAAACATGTTTCTCTACGGGGTTCTGTAACAGCAACTGAGCTCACATGGGGAGAAGATCCTGACCCAGAACTCATTGACCCCAAACCCGATTTTGGTATGATAATTCTCCCTCAACTCCTTCAAGTGACAAGGAGCAAACAACATTCAATTACTGGCATCAGAAACTTTTGACGTTTTGCTGTGAATTGTGATTATTGTCATCATTCTAATCATAGCTTTGTAGTTAATTTTATCTTTTTCTTCCTTTGACTTGCATGCCTTGTCAAATATTTGAATTACCTGCATCTCATGTGATATTTTGCTAGCATTCCTTATCGATTCAATACTTGACTTCTTGTTTTCAGTGATAGGATCTGATGTAGTGTACAGTGAGGGGGCAGTTGTGGATCTTCTAGAAACACTTATGCAGCTCTCTGGACCTAATACAACAATATTTTTGGCTGGAGAACTCCGAAATGGTAAAGAATACCATTCCTTTTTCTTTTCTTTTGGGAGCACAATTTATAGCATACTGCTCAGTAGTGTTTTCTGATTTCAGATGCCATTCTTGAGTACTTCTTAGAAGCTGCAATGGATAATTTCACTATTGGCCGCGTGGAACAAACGCTCTGGCACCCTGATTATTGCAGCAATCGTGTTGTTATTTATGTTCTAGTGAAGAAATGATTGTTGAGAATATGATGTTTAGTTGTCTTCTTTAACGCTAGGAACATGATGTCCATATTGTGAATCAAGAATTTAACCATATTTTCTTTGTTAGCCCTCAAGTATTTTGTTATTTTCTGTCCTTGTGAGTTTGGTTTGGTTTGATGAGTTCCAAACAATGCCATATTGTGACATTTTAATGGGACGGAATGCTGAAGATTTAGCTGCGAATTGGAACTCTGTACACCAAGACTTAGCTAAGCTGTGTTAAAACCAATATTTAAATAATGCACTTACTGCCTCTTTTTTTGTATTTGATAATAGAAAAATGTTAACACCAAGGGATATGCTCATATGCCATAATATGGTAAAACTTCATTGAAGTTGAATAAATTTCGCAAACTTTTTATTTATTTATTATTGCTAAATTTTCCTGACAATATCTTTATTTTATTTTGAAGAATTATTAACAATTATACTATTAATTGTTAGGCAACTAGTATATTTTTTAATAGATGTCTTGAAGGCACAGTAAAAGAAAGTTTCCGCCTTTCCTTGGTCATAATTAGACTCTCACATACATCCAAACAATTTTGAAATACCAACTTTTTCAAAAACGAACATTTTTATAATTTGTTCTTGTTTTTAAATAAAATTATTAAATATTTTCTTAAATTTCATTAGTTTGAATAAAACTTGAAAATTGACAGTAGCCACATAATTACTACAACATTCTAAATCCTACTACAATATACCAACTAACTCCGTGTCTTAGACAGACTACCTACCACCACCAACTGCTATTTCAAGTTCTCTTCCACCCTTTTTCTTTCCCACTTTGTAATAGTTCTTCACTCACCAACATGTCAACACCTCAAGTCATTACCTGCAAAGGTAAAGTCAGCCACCCTTTTCCTTTTTCATTTTCTTGTTTTGATATCTCTGTCTGTGCATTGTTTTATGATCAACATGGGATATTAATTCGTGTGGCTTTTGTTAATGGTATGTGGAACATGGAACAGCTGCAGTGGCATGGGGAGCTGGGGAAGCATTGGTGATAGAGGAAGTGGAAGTGAGTCCTCCTCAACCAATGGAGATTAGGATTAAGGTTGTCTCCACTTCTCTCTGTCGCAGTGATCTCTCCGCTTGGGAATCTCATGTAAGTCTGGTTGTTATCTTGCCTTTAATGGAAAATTTGTTTCATAAAACTTCGCATGGTTCTTTTGGAGTGTGAAACTTCAAATTGAATTGGAATAAATTGACATTGTAAGGATCTTTTACATCATCATTGAATCGTGTATTTAAAAGTCATACTTGAAGTAATTTTTGATTTGACAGAATTTATTAAAATTCAACTCATGAGATGTAATTCAATAACATATTAGCCAATGCATGCCTATCAACATTTGATGTTTAATGTGATTGATTATTGTTTTACTGATAAATCTTGAATTAAATGTTGCGTTCTCAAGAGTATGCCTCCTGTTCTTTTTTAAAAGCTACCGATGGCTGGTGGTGTGATCGATTAGTCTACTAATGAATATTTCTTTGTCATGATTTCTGTTAAAAATTTATGAATGGATGTAGTTAAGCGTTTAACGCCAGGTGCTTTTTTGCAGGCCATATTTCCTCGAATATTTGGCCATGAAGCATCAGGGTAATCTACTCTTATTTCTACGTTTGGATTAAGACAACATTGAGTCACTAGTGTTCCTTAGGTTATTTTTGTTGAATTTCATAAGAAGAAATTTTGTATTTTTAAGAGTTACCCAATTGGGTAGTATGAGAATTTGATCAAATACTGATATGCCAAGTTGAGTTAGAGTGACAACGATCAGCTGAGAGTGAAGTATTACACTATGCATGGGAATGTGATACATTGTTGCATCAAGGACATTACTTTAGCTAAATCATTGCAAAAAGGTGTAGTCTTCTCAGTAGATATTTAATATTTGGTATATTTTTGCAGCATTGTTGAGAGTGTGGGACAAGGAGTGACTGAATTCAAAGAGGGGGACCATGTGCTAACAGTATTCATTGGAGAATGCATATCATGCAGGCAGTGCACATCTGGAAAAAGCAACACTTGTCGTTTTGGGATTGGAAAGGATGGGTTTAATGCATAGTGACCAGAAGACGCGCTTCTCAGTAAAAGGGGAACCTGTTTATGATTATTGTGCTGTTTCAAGTTTCAGTGAATACACAGTAGTCCATTCTGGATGTGCAGTGAAACTCAGTCCCCTTGCACCTCTTGAGAAAATATGTCTTCTGAGCTGTGGGGTTGCTGCAAGTAAATGTTTCAGCTGTTTATTATTAGTTCTAAAATTAGGGAATAGATTAATGGAGTTTCAGTAATCAACATTGTAAACTTAAAACCGTGTACTTAAATTACTTGAAATAGTAACAGGTTAATAGCCATTAAGCTGTCTGATTCTTTTTTCTTGTTATTTCCTATAAATGGTTAGAGGAGGCATGACTTCTGTCTGTGTGTTCATCAGTTTGAATGTCAAAGGAACAGTATGGCCTTGGAAAATAAACAAAGGCAATATATATAATTGTAAAATCATCACAGGTGATCCTCTCAGCTGGAGGTCATCAAGTGAATTGGTCTGATTTTCTCTTAAATTAGTTAAAACTTAGAAAGATAATGACTTTCTTTTTTGTTGTTTTGCATTTTGACAAAACCTGTTGCGTATTTGAGACTGATTGATTGTCAAAGGTCACTGTTTTTTACAGTTTAAATTGATTTTAGGGCATATAAGAGTTCCATCACCTGCCTCATAGATGCTTGCCACATAGGTTTACCCTGCAAAATGTCCTCATATATTTTTGTTTTGCATTATTTGCTTTAATATCTTGTAGTTTGTTAATGAATGACTTATATGCCCTAAACACATTATTTGCTTGCCACATTGGGCATATAAGTGTCGAAAAAATTATTTTTAATTGCATGTTTAGCGTTGTCTATTGATGACTTGTTACTGCTTCTGGACTTCCAGAAAAACTTGAAACTAATTTGATTATAACTCAATGTGTAATGATCCAAAACGCAGTACTGGATTTTCGGATTATTAACCAAAGCAGCTCCACAAATGATTGGTAAGGAAACACAAGATAGTGTAAAACGTCTTATTATTGGATTTGATGATGCCAGAGGCATTGTAACTGGCATAGGTAAAGATTGGATGAAATTGAAGGAATTGTTAGTTCCAAGTGGCATTGGATGAATTTGTAGGCAAAATACAAATGCTGGACTTATTTTCCTCCTCTTTCTTATACCTCACAAATAATATACTATGAACTTTTGCTACTAGACACTGTCAGAGCCATAGATCCCAATAAGTGTTGTTAATGTCATTGATAAATTATTATTTTTTTGTTGATTATGGGACTCATTTTTTTAAAACATTAGGTCTGGGCGCAGCATGGAATGTTGCTGACGTGTCAACAGGATCAACTGTGGTGATTTTTGGTCTTGGAACTGTTGGCCTATCTGTAAGTACATTGATAATTCAATTGTATCGATCTTAACTTCTCAACAGATAAGCAACAATATTTTCCAAATTGTAATTAATTTTCCTTTGATCAATTAGGTTGCTCAAGCTTCCAAACTAAGAGGTGCATCTCGAATAATTGGTGTGGACAATAATCCACAGAAGTGTGAAAATGGTACTATATTCAATTCCTCAAGTTACTCTGAAATTTATATTTAATATTTCCCTTTATTTACTTATTGTTGTTTGTTGCCACAACTAAAGCTTTTGGGGTTACTGAAGTTGTTTCCCGAATTCCTATAAAGAACCTATTGCTCAGGCGGCTTGATCTTCTCATTACAAAACATCTGATTTAACTTTTCATACTTTATTTTGTGGAGAAAATTGTATGTAACTGTAATTGATGGCTATCAAAAGTATCCCGCTAGATCAAATATTACATATGTTTGATCCATACAAATTTATTTATTGTGAATTTGATTTTGGTTGAATATAATTTTACTTCGGCACAAAAACTATAAGTATGCACACAAAGAAAAAGTTTGGAAGTCATAACAACCATTTATGTGTTGAAAATTTCCAGGTTATTAAGTGCATTACTGATGGAAGGGCAGATTTCTCGTTCGAATGTGTAGGTGACACTGATATGATAACCACTGCATTGTAGTCATGCTGTGATGTAATACTCTATAAACCCAAAATTTTTGTTTTGGCAATTGACATTTAAAAGCTTTTATTCATTATACTTGAATTCATTCTATCTTTCCTTGGTTGCATAGGGATGGGGTTTGACTGTAACACTTGGTGTGCCAAAGGTGAAGCTTGAGATGTCAGCTCGTTATGGACTACTCCTAATGGGAAGAACATTGAAAGGATCTCTATTTTGGGGATGGAAACCAAAATCTGATCTGCCTTCATTAGTAAAGAAGTATCTCAACAAGGTAACCGAAACAGTATACCCGGATTCCTCTCATCTGAACCTGACTACTTTATACGTTTTCACTCTAAGCTGAAACACGGCAATGTCTACCTTCTGCATAAATGGTTCTCTATGACTATTTGAAAAAGGTAATTTTCTTGCATAGATAATTAAGTTCATTGACCAGTGATTAGAATAACTCTACAGAGAAGATAGAAATTTAGTAATGTTACATGAACAAACTCTTAAGGAGAGAAGACAACAAATGTGAAGAACCATTAGATTTCATGTTGATTTGTGCAGAAAATATGCTTAATGTTTTGAAATTTGAACTGACACCAGAGATACAAAGGTAAATCTATGGTTCAAAAATGAGTTTTTGCAAAGGTAAAGTTCTTATAGCAGCATTACCCTGAAAAAATTCTCTCTGTCTCTCTCTCTCATTCTACTTGTATATGTTTTTGACTATGAATGTCAAAGTGTATGTTGATTTACCTGCTGTATGCCCTTTTTTTCTTACTTCCATCTGCTGCACTTGTATCGTTTATTTATGATGAAGCGGAGGACAATTTCATGTTATCATTATCGTTTATTTGTGATGTACTACTTGTCTATATATAGCTGGTATTTGTGACCTAATCTTGTTTTTCATTATAAAGTGTACCAAATGTCTGTGAAAGAGATATTTTTGAAGGGGGGAGGGAGGGAGGAATTGAGAATGCAACTTCAAATGCTTATCAGAGCTATTTTCTTGCTTGATATGCTTTTTTTCTTTCAAGCAGCTATTTTAGCAAAAAAATATGTACTAATATTATGATTAATATGCAGGAAATCCAGATTGATGACTACATAACACACAATTTGCCATTTGATGACATTAACAAAGCTTTCAATCTCATGAAGGAAGGAAAGTGTCAGAGATGTGTTATCCACATGCCAAGATAATTCCTGCGCCTTCATGGGTTTTTTTTTTTTGTAAAAAAGAGAAAGTTATTGAAGAAATCAATGGCCGGGAGAATATAGAAACTACTTTGCCAAGTTATCATTGAACATTGGTGAGAGTTGCATCTTTTAAAGGACAATATTGATTATGCTAATAATAATATGCTATGCTATTTTTTGCAGATGACATAATCCTCCTTGGAGAGTCGAGGGAGGAGCTGAATGAGAGGTTGGAAACTTGGAGACGAGCTCTAGAAACACATGGCTTTCGCCTAAGCAGAAGCAAATCGGAGTATATGGAATGTAAGTTCAACAAAAGAAGGAGGGTTTCTAACTCAGAGGTGAAAATAGGAGACCATATTATCCCTCAAGTCACACGATTTAAATATCTTGGGTCTGTAATACAGGATGATGGGGAAATTGACGGGGATGTGAATCATCGCATTCAAGCAGGATGGATGAAATGGAGAAAAGCATCGGGGGTGTTATGTGATGCAAAGGTACCGATCAAGCTAAAGGGAAAGTTTTATCGGACTGCGGTAAGACCGGCGATTTTGTACGGAACAGAATGTTGGGCGGTCAAGAGCCAACATGAGAATAAAGTAGGTGTAGCGGAGATGAGGATGTTGCGGTGGATGTGTGGTAAGACTCGACAGGATAAAATTAGAAACGAAGCTATTAGAGAGAGGGTTGGAGTAGCGCCTATTGTAGAGAAGATGGTGGAAAATAGACTTAGGTGGTTTGGGCATGTAGAGAGAAGACCGGTAGACTCTGTAGTGAGGAGAGTAGACCAGATGGAGAGAAGACAAACAATTCGAGGCAGAGGAAGACCCAAAAAGACTATAAGAGAGGTTATAAAAAAGGATCTCGAAATTAATGGTTTGGATAGAAGTATGGTACTTGATAGAACATTATGGCGGAAGTTGATCCATGTAGCCGACCCCACCTAGTGGGATAAGGCGTTGTTGTTGTTGTTGTTGTATTTTTTGTATTCGCTCAACTATATATAAAAAGTCTCATATATATGCTAAAGAATCTGACGTTGTAGCTGTGCCCATCGATTTCTAGATACCGAGCAATTCACTCTATTCCTTCAGAAAAATTGGCATAATTAATGATTGAAGGCAACAATCTCTCGTCACATTTGTGCTATGCCAAGCTTGAGTTGTTAGCTGTATGTATGCTGATGCGAATACAATAAACCCATTGGTTTAATTCAAAAAGTATTATTATTAAACTTGCTGATACTAGTTTAATAAAATAAACTAATATTTTATATTCTTGCATAACACGTAATAAATATTTATTTTTATATAATTAAAATTGATAATAATAATATTTTTTAATACATAAATAAATTGAATAAATAATTTAAATAAAAAATAAAAAATTAGTTAATTAAGATAATCAAAGTATACATTTGAAAAACAAAGAAATTTAATTTGAAATGGTTGAGAGATACGTTTTTTTTTTTTTGCTCATTACAAAAATAGAATGTGAAATGCATCTTTCAGATAGAAAAGAAAAAGAGTGTTGAAAATGTCTAACCGATGGAAAGAAAGGAGTGTTTTCTAAATTGATAATTTTATTTTATAGTATAAAAATGGATATGAAAAGTGCAAATAACATACTTTTTAGACACATTTTATCATTGATTAAAGTTTATTCAAAATTATAAAATCATGATAAAAAAAATCATGTTAGAAGCACAACTAATATCAAGGAGATTAATTATTTTATGAAACTTCGTGGAAGGTTTTCTGGATATGCTAGTGATAAAAACAACAAATCTAATTCGTTTAATTTCAAAAACTCAAAAATGAAAGTGCTTTGCTTTATATATATTAAACTGAAGAAGATACACAGCATATCATCCACTGTTGCAATGTAATTTACTTAACAAAATTGTCAGTGGATCCAAAACGCAAATACATTCCACTTGGAGGGTGTTAGAAAAATAGAGAGGAGACTTGAGAGCAATCTATAGCCATTAAATGACTCTTCAATTAACACAAAAAACGTGCTTAATGTCAATAACCCTTCAAATACTTAGTGGTTACACAAAAATAAAGTCTCTTAATGCATATTAACTCACACACTTCATCTTCTAACACTAATGATCATAGTCTTAATTTTTTAATTGTTTTATTTTATGCAGGCCAGAAAAAATAAACATATGAACCTTCATCCAAGTTTTGGAGACGCAACATTCCATCCACAATCATAGTAGACTTTCTTCTCAGTTCACATGGCTTTGGGATCATGTTCCTCTTCCTTCAACTATGATGTTTTCCTCAGCTTCAGAGGCGCAGACACACGTCATGGTTTTACCGGAAATCTTTACAAAGCTCTTGATGACAGGGGAATCTACACTTTCATTGATGATGAGGAGCTTCAGAGTGGAGAGGAAATAACACCAGCACTTCTGAAGGCAATTCAAGATTCCAGGATTGCCATCACTGTGCTCTCTATAAATTAAGCTTCTTCCTGGTTTTGCTTAGATGAACTTGCTCACATTCTTGAGTGCTTTAAGAGCAAAAATCTGTTGGTTGTGCCAGTTTTTTATAAGGTGGATCCTTCTGATGTCAGACACCAGGAAGGTAGTTATGGAGAAGCATTGGCTAAGCATGAGGAAAGGTTCAACCACAACATGGAGAAGTTGGAGTATTGGAAGAAGGCTCTGCATCAAGTAGCTAACTTGTCTGGCTTTCATTTCAAACACGGGTACCACACCTTACCAATCTTTTACTTCATAATTTTTGTTGGGTTAGGTGTCGATTGTCTAATGATTTGATTGTAAAATTTAAAGAGAAAAGAAATGCTTGTTACAACTTTGGTATCAAACCTGGATAGGGCTATTTTGACTTCTTTAACCCATGTTTGGATGGAGGATGTAAAATTTTTTAGTTTAGATGGAGGATTTAATTTTTTTTAGAAAATTTAAATACACAACATTTTAACTGTTTTGATTTAAATATTTTTTATTTTATAAATATTTTGTTTGGATGTAACAATTTAATTTCTTGAATTTAAATTTTTATTTTTAAATATTTATTTAAAAATTAAAATTTTAATATTGAATAAAAATAAATATTAGTCATTTTTAATTAGTAAAATATTCAAAATAAATTTAATACTAAACAATATTTAATAATTAAATAATCAAAATAATTTTAATGTTAAACAATTTTGAGTCTTACATAATATTTTTGTATTAACACACACAAAAACTTGGATTAAACAATACTGTAAAATTAAATATGAATGATATATAATTTCTTGTTCAATCTAATTTTTTGTTAAAAAAAATTCAATTATCTAATATCACAATAATTTAATACAAAATATTTTAATGCAAAATATTTCACCTTTGATTTGATTAATTACATATAAAATAAATGTATATGTTAAACAGATGAACCGGGGATAAGTAATTAATAAAGGAACAAATGGCGCAGTCCTCCTAGATGGTGTTACTCTGAGCCAACACTTGTTTAAAAGGAACCTCACCTCTTCTTTGACTCTGCCTTACTCTCCTTCACGTCCTTCCTTCTCCTCTTCTGATAGGATACCAGAAATAGGCAACAAGGAAGCTGGAACAGAGAAGGCAATGGTAACAATCAGCAAACCAGAGGTGTAAAAAGAAAGGTCCAAGAGAAGGATAGCAGGGCCATCATACCTTCGTGATTTTGTTTGAAGCAGAGGGCAGTATGGGCAATACAGTAATTAGGAAAATCTTGCTTGATTCGTGCATAACAAATTCTGTTATGATGTAATATTCCTTGAGCAGAATAGCACAGATTTGTTAAGAGGAATGCTATATATATCCATGTAAATAACAAGCAAGGGGCATGAATGAGAAAATGATATTTCCCTTTTCTTACCTCTGTGTCTTCTTCTTCTTGCTGGAGGTTTGCTGCCCTCGAAGTCAGCTTTAGGGTTCTTACTCTAACATCTTCTCAAAGAACAATACTCCACACGCCTCTCTCTCTCTCACTACTTCCTTCTCTTCTCACACCTCCATGGCCGAAACTTCCAAGACGAGTCTGTTCCTCTCCTTATTCATTCGTTTTTCAATTACTTGTTTGCACGATTCTTATCTGTTTCTGTGAGTTTTGTGAAAAACTCTAGGTAAAAAGACCCCATGTGAGAATTGTCACCACCCGGAGAGAGCAAGGTTCTCGAAATCCCAAGAGAGCGAGAGCGTGTGACTCAAGAG